>NC_061512.1:209765828-209840577 GCF_022539505.1 Lolium rigidum | reverse complement strand
AGTATGTACTCTGTGATAGCCCTATTAGGCGTCTTGATCTATCTCTATAAATCTTGATGCCTAATATATATGATGCTTCACCAAGGTCTTTCATTGAAAAACTGTTATTCAAATAACCTTTTACCTTGCTTAATAATTCTATATCATTCCCAATCAATAATATGTCATCTACATATAATATCGGGAATGCTACTGAGCTCCCACTCACTTTCTTGTAAATACGAGGCCTCTCCATGACACTTGTATAAACCCGAAGTCTTTGATTACCTTATCAAAGCGTCGGTTCCAACTTCTTGATGCTTGCTTCGGTCCATAGATTGAACGCTGAAGTTTGCATACTTTGTCGGCATTTTTAGGATCGACAAAATCTTTGGGTTGTACCATATACAACTCTTCCTCAATGTCTCCATTAAGGAACGCCGTTTTGACATCCATACGCAAATCTCATAATCGAAAAATGCAGCTATTGCTAACAAAATCCTCACAGATTTTAGCTTCGCTACGGGTGAGAAAGTCTCATCGTAGTCAACTCCTTGAATTTGTCGGAAACCCTTTGCGACAAGTCGAGCTTTATAGACGGTAATATTACCATCGGCATCTGTTTTTCTCTTGAAGATCCATTTATTCTCGACAGACCTTTCGGCTATCGGGTAAGTCTACCAAAGTCCATACTTTGTTATCATACATGGATCCCATTTCGGATTTCATGGCTTCTTGCCATTTGTTGGAATCTGGGCTCATCATCGCTTCTTCATACGTCGCGGGGTCCTCATCATTGTTATCCACAATCATGACATTTATACAAGGATCATACCAATCGGGAGTGGCACGTTCCCTTGTCGATCTACGAGGTTCGAGTAGTTTCCTCGTTCGAAGTTTCATGATCATTATCATTAGCTTCCTCTGTTGTCGGTGTAGGCGGTACAAGTACAACTTCGTCTTGCGCTACTCGATCAACGAGTATAGATTCATTAATCTCATCGAGTTCTACTTTTCTTCCGGTCACTTCTTTAGTGAGAAAATCTTTCTCAAGAAAGGTTCCGTTCTTAGCAACAAAGATTTTGCCTTCGGATCTGTGATAGAAAGTGTACCCTATAGTTTCCTTAGGGTATCCTATGAAGACGCATTTCTCCGCTTTGGGTTCTAGCTTGTCCGGTTGTAACTTTTTTACATAGGCTTCGCAACCCCAAACTTTAAGGAACGACGACTTAGGTTTCTTATTAAACCATAATTCATACGGTGTCGTTTCTACGGTTTTGATGGTGCTCTATTTAAAGTGAATGCGGGCTGTCTCTAATGCATAACTCCAAAATGATAACGGCAAATCAGTAAGAGACATCATAGAACGAATCATATCTAAGAGAGTTCGATTACGACGTTCGGACACACCGTTTCGTTGTGGTGTTCCCGGCGGTGTCAATTGTGAAAGTATTCCGCATTTCTTTAAATGCATGCCAAAATCATAACTCAGATATTCACCTCCACGATCAGATCGTAGAAATTTGATCTTCTAGTTACGTTGATTTTCTACTTCACTTTGGAATTCCTTAAACTTCTCGAAAGTTTCGGATTTATGTTTCATGAAATAGATATACCCATATCTACTCAGATCATCTGTGAAGGTTAGAACATAACGATAACCACCGCGCGATGCTACACTCATTGGTCCGCACACATCGGTATGTATGATTTCCAATAAGTCGGTAGCTCGCTCCATCATACCAGAAAATGGAGTCTTAGTCATTTTTCCCATTAGACATGCTTCGCATCTATCAAGTGACTCAAAGTCAAGTGATTCAAGTAATCCATCGGTATGGAGTTTCTTCATGCGTTTCACTCCAATATGACCAAGACGACAGTGCCACATATAAGTAGAATTATCATTCAATTTAATTCGCTTAGCATCAATGTTATGTATATGCGTATCACTACTACCGAGATCTAATAGAAATAAGCCATTCTTTTGTGGTGCTCGACCATAAAAGATATTATTCATAAAAATAGAACAACCATTATTCTCAGACTTGAATGAATAACCGTCTTGCATTAAACAAGATCCGGATATAATGTTCATGCTTAACGCAGGTACATAATAACAATTATTTAGGCTTAAAACTAATCCCGAAGGTAGATGTAGAGGAAGTGTGCCGATTGCGATCACATTGACCTTGGATCCGTTTCCAACGCGCATCGTCACTTCATCCTTCGGTAGTTGTCGTTTATTCTTTAGTTCCTGTTTCGAGTTACAAATATGAGCAACCGAACCGAGTATCAAATACCCAGGTACTAGAACGAGAACTAGTGAGATAAACATCTATAACATGTATATCGAGATATACCTTCTTTCTTCTTCTTGACAAGGCCGCTCTTCGGATCCGCTAAATACTTGGAGCAATTACGCTTCCGAGTGTCCCTTCTCTTTGCGGTAATAGCACTCGGCATCGGGCTTAGGGCCGTTCTTAGGTTTCATAGGAGGCGTGGCAGCTTTCTTGCCACCCTTCTTGAATTTTCCCTTAGACTTGCCCTGTTTCTTGAGACTGGTGGTCTTGTTGACCATCAACACTTGGTGCTCTTTCTTGATCTCAATCTCGAGCAGCTTTTAACATGCCAAAGAGTTCGGGTAACTCCTTGTTCATGTTACGCATATTGTAGTTCATCACAAAGTTCTTGTAACTTGGTGGCAGTGATTGAAGGACACGATTAATCTCCCGGTCTGTTAGGAATCACTATTCCCAAGTCACTGAGTTTCTTCGCATGCCCGGTCATGGCGAGCATGTGCTCACTAGTGGAGCTGCCTTCTTCCATCATACAGCTGAAGAAATGTTTCGATGCTTCATAGCATTCCACGGCCGCATGAGTCTCAAAAATAGCTTTCAGCTCATTCATCAACTCATGAGGATCGTGGTGCTCAAAACGTTTTTGAAGATCGGATTCCGGACTGCACGAGGATGACACACCGAACTTGAGAGTACCGAGTTTTCAGAGTCTCGTAAACAACTTTTACTTCATCGGTTTCAGTTTCACGGGAGGGTCACCTAGCGGTGCATCAAGCACATATTGCAGATTTCCGCCAGAGAGGAAGATCCTCACATGACGGAACCAGTCGGTAAAGTTGCTACCGTTGCTCTTAAGCTTTTCTTTCTCTAGGAACTGGTTAAAATTGATTGAGGACGCCATCTCTACAACATATATTTGCAATAGTTTAGACTAAGTTTATGACAAATTGAGTTCAAATTTTAATTCAACATAATTAAAAATCTAGGTGAACTCCCACTCAAAACAATATCCCTCGCATTGTCTTAGTGATCACACGAACCAAATCCACCGCACCTAAACCCGATCATCACGAGAAAAGGTGTGATTTCAATGGCGAACACTCAAAGTGTTCATCATATCAATCATATGATTCATGCTCTACCTTTCGGTATCATGTGTTCCGAGACCATGTCCGTACATGCTAGGCTCGTCAAGGCCACCTTAGTATCCGCATGTGCAAAGCTGTCTTGCACCCGTTGTATGTACTTATCGAATCTATCACACCCGATCATCACGAGATGCTTCGAAACGACAAGACTTGATAACGGTGCTACTAAGGATGAACACTTTATTATCTTGAGATTTTAGTGAGGGAACATCTTATAATGCTACCGTCGCGATCTAAGCAAAATAAGATGCATAAAAGGATTAACATCTCATGTAGTTCATATGTGATATGATATGGCCCTTTTGTCTTTGCGCCTTTGATCTTCATCTCCAAAGCACGGACATGATCTCCATCATCTTTGGGCATGATCTCCATCATCGTCGGCGTAGCGTCAAGGTCAATGGCGCCGTCTTCATGATTGTCCTTCATGTAGCAACTATTACAACTACTTTGAAATACTACTCAACATGAAATTTAAAGACAACCATAAGGCTCCTGCCGGTTGCCACAATACAATAATGATCATCTCATACATATTCATCATCACATTATGGCCATATCACATCACCAAACCCCGCAAAAACAAGTTAGACGCTCTCTAATTTGGTTTGCATATTTTACGTGGTTTAGGGTTTTCGATATAGATCTAATCTACCTACGAACATGAACCACAACGTTGATACTAATGTTGTCAATAGAAGAGTAAATTGAATCTTTACTATAGTAGGAGAGACAGACACCCGCAAAGCCTCTTATGCAATACAAGTTGCATGTCGAACGAGGAACAAGTCTCATGAACGCGGTCATGTAAAGTTAGTCCGAGCCGCTTCATCCCACTATGCCATAAAGATGCAAAGTACTCAACTAAAGATAACAAGAGCATCAACGCCCACAAAACCATTGTGTTCTACTCGTGCAACCATCTATGCATAGACACGGCTGCGATACCACTCTGTAGGATAACGTAGCATAGAAAACAAAAAATTTCCTACCGCGAACACGCAATCCAAGCCAAGATGCAATCTAGAAGACGGTAGCAACGAGGGGTTATCGAGTCTCACCCTTGAAGAGATTCCAAAGCCTACAAGATGAGGCTCTTGTTGCTGCGGTAGACGTTCACTTGCCGCTTGCAAAAGCGCGTAGAAGATCTTGATCACGATCGGTTCCGGCGCCACGAACGGGCGGCACCTCCGTACTCGGTCACACGTTCGGTTGTTGATGAAGACGACGTCCACCTCCCGTTCCAGCGGGCAGCGGAAGTAGTAGCTCCTCTTGAATCCAACGGCGACGACGGCGTGGTGTCGGTGGCGGTGGAGAACTCCGGCGGAGCTTCGCTAAAGCACGCGGGAGCTATGGAGGAGAGGGGGCGGCTAGGGTTTGGGAGGGGGTGGCCGGCCACTTCAATGGGGCGGCCAGCTTGTGGTCTTAGGGGTGGCCGGCCCCCTCCCTTGGCTCCTCATTATATAGGTGGATCCCCAAGAGTTGGTCTCCAAGTCTCCGAATAAGACCCGAACCAAAACCTTCCAAAAGGAGGGGAAACCTAGCCAAGCTAGGACTCCCACCAAAGGTGGGAGTTCCACCTCCCATATGGGGGGGTGGCCGGCCCCTAAGGGGAGTCCACTTGGGACTCCTCCCCACTAGGGTTGGCCGGCCATGGAGGTGGAGTCCCATGTGGACTCCACCTTCCTTGGTGGTTTCTTCCGGACTTTTCTAGAACCTTCTAGAACCTTCCATAGAACCTTCCGCGACATTTTAATTCACATAAAATGACATCCTATATATGAATCTTATTCTCCGGACCATTCGGAACTCCTCGTGATGTCCGGGATCTCATCCGGGACTCCGAACAAATATTCGAACTCCATTCCATATTCAAATACTACCATTTCAACATCCAACTTTAAGTGTGTCACCCTACGGTTCGTGAACTATGCGGGCATGGTTTAGTACTCACTCCGACCAATAACCAATAGCGGGATCTGGAGATCCATAATGGCTCCCACATATTCAACGATGACTTTAGTGATCGAATGAACCATTCACATACAATATCAATTCCCTTTGTCTCGCGATATTTTACTTGTCCGAGGTTTGATCTTCGGTATCACTCTATACCTTGTTCAACCTCGTCTCCTGACAAGTACTCTTTACTCGTACCGTGGTATGTGGTCTCTTATGAACTTATTCATATGCTTGCAAGACATTAGACGACATTCCACCGAGAGGGCCCAGAGTATATCTATCCAGTCATCGGGATGGACAAATCCCACTCGTTGATCCATATGCCTCAACTCATACTTTCCGGATACTTAATCCCACCTTTATAACCACCCATTTACGCAGTGGCGTTTGGTGTAATCAAAGTACCTTTCCGGTATAAGTGATTTACATGATCTCATGGTCATAAGGACTAGGTAACTATGTATCGAAAGCTTATAGCAAATAACTTAATGACGAGATCTTATGCTACGCTTAATATGGGTGTATCCATTACATCATTCATACAATGATATAACCTTGTTATTAATAACATCCAATGTTCATGATTATGAAACTAATCATCCATTAATCAACAAGCTAGTTAAGAGGCATACTAGGGACTCTTTGTTGTTTACATATCACACATGTATCAATGTTTCGGTTAATACAATTATAGCATGGTATATAAACATTTATCATAAACATAAAGATATATAATAACCACTTTTATTATTGCCTCTTGGGCATATCTCCAACAGGTTCCTTATTTGGCCTTCTAGTACAATTTAAACACTAAGATGACCATTTTGCCCCTGCTATAATATGCTAGCAAATTTTTGAGTTTCGTAAAAATCTAAAATTTATTCCAGAAATACATGTATATGATTGGGATGTACGTGCAATGTTTCGGGCACAAACACGTTTTATTTTAGGCTGTGAAAAAAACAAAAATCTGACATTATATAGGCGTATAGTGTATACGTATAGTCTGTCAGAAATTTGTCTTTTTTGTATCTTCCAAAATATAATGTATTTTGGGCTGAAATTTCTGACGTGCCTGCGGATTGTCTGTATGTTTGTGCCTATTTAATATCAATTTTTTTGGAGTTGTGGAAATACAAAAAAAAATTGGAGTAATTTCTAGAATAAATTTGAGATTTTTCGGAATAAATTGCAGCAGGGGCAAAATAGTGCGCTGGTGCCAGCCACAGTGGGGGTTGCTTTTTTTTTAACAAATCAACTAGTATATCACAGCTTTTTTAGTGCAATTTTGTCACATATTGCTGCAGGGGCAAAATAGTCATCTTAGTGCTTAAATTGTACTAGAGGGCCAAATAAGGAACCAACCAAACTTTATGGGTCATGAAAGGAAGAAAAAATTTGCCAGGGCCAAAAAAGAAAAAGGAAGACAAACTTCAGACAAGACCAAATAAGGAATTCTCTCCAGATTATAGGCTTCCACCCACCAGCATTTACTCAAAGCATGTTTTTTCAGAAAACCCCCTAATAAACTAGCACATGGCCTGAACACGGTAGCCAAGTCAGCAAATTAAGAACATGAACATACTTTGATGCTTCTTTAAAAGTTGAAATTGTTTCGTGCTTCTTGCATCCCGATTGCAACATGAACATGCAAATTTGGGGTATTTATTATTTCACCGCTGACTAATTTGGACTGGAAGAGAAAAGAGCTTACACCATCCCGTTGTTATTTTTATCAGATCTAAACGATATCAAGAAAAAGCCACATAAATGCAACATGCAAGATACAGAGAAACCAAAGGAAACTTCACCAAACACGGTCCTGCTCCTACTTTCCTACATACAAGAATATTGGTGGCATGCATGTATCATGGGCAGATCAGATATGCTCCTGTCATGGACACAAGATCAAATCTGAAGTTCCTAGCAGCACAAGACTAGGGGTGGCACCATAGCTGTTAATTAGGAGTTGCCATGAGAAGATGCATGCGTTGGCCGACAAGGAATTGCATCAAAAATACTATATTTACTTTGCAACACTGGAGGTGGGGAGAGACATCGGCAGATGTGGGGAAGCAGACGGAGAGAGAACTAGATGAAGAAGCCATGGATTGACTGTTTGCTGTTACTTTAGGGACTTCTCTGCGAAATCACCCAGAGGTAGGATGTTGGGCACATACCTGACCGTTGGTGCACGATCCAATGACTCCTGTTGTCATTTTCAGTTTTGCAGAACTTGTGCTATTTTCACCTGATACGTTTCTGACATTTATGCCTAATTAATAAACCTCGCGTTTCCTGTCAAAACAAAAAAGTGAACCATAGTGAAGTCTATGGTTTGGCGGCCCACAAAGGAAATTAAGATGCATGACCTTGTTTTTTCAGGAACGTTGATAGTTAGGAACCAGTGTCTCATGGAGAAAATAATACGGAGTAATTTAATTGACTGTGAGAAAATAATAAATTAGAAACCATGTGGGATGATGGAAATATATATAGGTAGAAATAAGTATAATAATAAATTTAACCTTGAACATACGGAAACAGAATAAATCCCTTATCTAGTTGATTCAACGGTTCTTCGAGAAGATAATCATGCTGGATTATGCTTATCTAGCTTATCTAACCGTGCCTAGTCTAGTTTGATGTTTTAGCTAACTTCGCAACTACTTTTGGGTAGTAGATTGTATGCTAATTTCAGGACAACACAGCTCCAGAATAATAAAGTGAGCCTTCATCTCACATGGTACTTAATCTTAGTTCGAGGAGAGAGAATAAAGAAAGAGATTGTTGTCTTTCTTTATTTAAGAGATGATTTCTTAGAACATAAAAGAAGAAAGTTTCTTCACTATACCATATGTTTTCGCCTAGGAGTATAATTTCTTCCTGAATTTAATTAATTTTCATTAACTGTTAGGGATGATGATAACACAATATAGTGTATTGCACGACTTTGTCTGGTGTATTCTCTACATAATGTCGATGGCTTGCTTATCCAGGCTCCGGGTCCAAACTATGAGGATCACACGGCAAAGTTATTGATGTTTGGCTATGGGCCAGTGAACACCAAGTTAATTCACCATCTTATACATCCCTTCGTATGTCCTGCAGCAGGCTGTACCGAAAATTGTCCTACATGTATACTTCGCGTGATAGTGGCACTGGAGTGCCGTTTTGGTAGAGCAAAACCCAAGTTAAATGTGTGTGTCCTACAGCTCACGGTCACATGAACTGACCGCTCGATTCCGAAGTTCGTTGGCAGCAATGCTCGGCAAAGCGAAACAGAAAAAAAAAAGGTTTCCTGACTCACCGCTCTCATGAACTGATCCCGAGGATCTCTCTCTCAAAAAAAAATGAACTGATCCCGAGGAATCGAAGCGGTGCCGACTGCAAAAAGAGAAGCGGTGCGCCTAGAAAACAGCACACACTTTGGCTGGTCGCCGGTGGCAACAGCGAAACCCAATTCAGATTCCACCATTTGCAGTGTTTGCAATAGCATCGTCCTCATCCACAGCTCCCCAAGAAAACCTTATCTTCTCCCCCAGATTAGGTCGCCGTCCCATCTTCGGTCCGTTCAAATCCGCGATAAGACGCCGGAAAACCCCTCCAACCCTTCCCGAACCAAGAACCCCAATTCTTCTGTTCGTATGACGAATCCGTAGTGCACATTGGCAAAGAGAAGATTTAGAGCAGAGGTGCAGTCAAAAAATAGTTTCTGGCAGTGATATAGTCCGAGAAAGACACCTGGGGGATTAATTCAAGGTATTTTCGGGAGTCCAGTAAATTACTGGAGCCGTACCATGGATCTGCCTGCCCTACCAACCAATCATCCCAAACCTTTATCCTACGCTGCCGCCGTCCTGAAATAAACAAGTGCTCCGTGAGCCAATAGCGACTTTAGGGGATGTGATATTTGTGAAGAATCCCCTTCATAAGTATGAGAGTGGTTTTGTACCCACGTGGGTAGCTAGGCATGCGGTGGTTGCCATCGGATCTGCGTTGCGATTCTGTCCTCGTACCCCGCGTGTTGACCGTGCTTTGTACCTATTCGCTAATCATTGTGGTTAAAACCCGACCAAAAAATACGATAGAAAATTCTCCCACCTAAACACCGACCGGCGCTCTCTCTCTCTCCCTTACCTACGGCGGCGGCTGCTCGCGAAGCGTCTAAGGCGAGTCGGCCCCGACGAGCTCCACGGCCACCGCCGGTGGCGCCAATGGTGCTTGTTCGCCTCCTCCTCCCGAGCACCGCCGCCAATGCCTCCCCGAGCGTCCGCCGAGCAGAGGGCGGTGGCGATTTAGGCCGCCATGGCTGCCACCTGGTCCCCGTTGACTCGATTTGAGCGCCCGCCCAAGCGGTTCCTACCGGCCGACGGCGGCCACCGCCTTGTGAAGAGGGAGAGCGCGTCGAGAGCTTGTGCAGGCCGCCTCGTCACCTCGTCAAGCTCCACGTCGGGCCGGCTCCTCCCTAGCGAGCCCCAAATCGAGAGCCTCTACAACGAACAACGCCTCTACAACGAACATGGGGGACGGATTTCACGCGGAGGCGCCCCGTCCGCTCTTTTATCTCGGCCCGGCTGGAGTTGACTTGCGGAGCATCCCGAGCTCTTGCCGGGAATCTGATTTGGAGAAACAAGATGCACAGAGGAAGATGGGGCCCCCCTCGAGCTCCCGCTCCAGATGCGGCAGTTATAAGGAAATCTCCGAGCGTGGGTCCGGTCCGAGAGTTTAGATCGAGAACGAGCGAAGCACCTAGCGGTCCGACTCGGTCGGGATTCGTCATCGTCGGCATGGAGAATCAAGGAGGCAGAGGTAGTGCCGCGTGGAGGAGCTCGGGGAAGGGGAGGCCACCATGGTCGTCTCGGCTGATTCCGGCGTGGAGCGGCTACGGAGGAGCTCGAGGTGAGGAGTCAACCATGGTACTCTAAACGGAGGGCGGCATGGAGCGGCTACAGAGGAGCTCGAGGTAGGGGGCCGTGGCCGGAGAGGTAGGGGCGGCGCAATGTGGCCGGTTGCGGCGGCGCACGGTCGATCTGGGAGCGACACTTGGTCGATGGAGAGGAGGAGATGTGGACATGAGACGGACTCGCGCTGAGGACGGGACCACCGATGAGCCTGTAATCATCTAGTTTCTGTTTCGATCACCGGAATGTGGTTGATCCGATCGTCGGACTTTGGCGATTCTTTTGTCTAGCGGGAAGACGATATTTTGAATCTATCGCCGCTGATGGCCGAATGCAGGGGGTGCGACTGGGAAAATGTTGCCCCCACGCCCTTTTTACATCCAATTCGGCGTTTGCTATATCCAGATTTTCGCCCGGGGGGCTCGAACGGCTGGAGATGCTCTTAGAATATCCCATCGCCGTTGTCTGCCGTTGGTGGGACTCCTTCGATGACAGTGAGGAGGTTGGGGCAGGGTGGAAGGAGATCTGCAGGAGGCGGCGGTGGCGCCTACGGGGTCGCCTATAGCGACCTGTGAGGTTAGGTCAAACTATGTTTTCTGTTTGATTGGTATGATTGATTGTATAAGATTTGTTCTAAAGATTCTTATGTGCTATTACCTCCGTTCCGAAGTATAAGTCCTTTAAAATAAGCTAGTTTAGGTTTCTAAAATGGCTTATATTTTTTGAAATGGAGGTAGTACATGGAAGTTTGCATCCACTAAAAAATCTTCTAGAGAATCCCGTTTTAGTTTTACTGTGGGGGCTCATTTGATTCATCGAATAGAAAAAGCACAGGAGTAGGAAAAGTATATGATTGAAATGCCATGTCTACTTAAATTATATGGAAAGATGAAGTTTATTTGATTGTACCGAAGGAATTTTCCATGAGTATGATCTAATATTTTTTCAATAGGATTTATACTACAAAATTTCTATAGTCCTGCAGGGTAGGTTCCTATAAATTAAATAGATTGCATTAAAACTTTTTTCTATAAGATTCAAATCATACATAATTCCTATGCAAATTCTATAAATCAAAGGAGGCTTGAAACAGTCGACAAATAAAAATCATGTTTATGTAAATAGACTTGACATTGCAACCTCACACTTTTCAGAAATCCTATGGGCAACCTCGCAAACCAAAGAGTGGCCACAGTTGTCCTGCAGCACTTTCTACCAACAAAAAATTGTCCCATCGGTATTCTTTGCGTGTTAGTGTAGCTGGAGTGCCATTCTGTTAGAGCAAAACCCAACTGGAACGTGTGTATGTATGCCAACGGCTCACGGTCACATGAACTGACCGCTCGATTCCAAATTTTTCTGCAGCAATGCTCGGGCAAAGCGGAACAGAGCAAAGGTTTCCCTGACGCACCGCTCTCGTTAACCGATCCCAGGAATCGAAAGCGGTGCCGCCTACAAAATTGCAAACGTTGGCAGCAGGCGGACCATAACCCAGTTCAGATACCACCATTTGCAGGTTTGCAGCAGCAGCATCGTCGCCCACATCCACGAGAAGCCCTTATCTTCTCGCCTGGATTGCAGTCCGTCTTCCATCCGTCCAATCCGAGATAAGACGCCCCCAAACCCGCTCATCCATCGCTCCCAAAATCAAGAACCCCAATTCTTCTGTTCGTACGATGAATTGGTAGTGTACATTGGCAAGGAGAAGATTTGGAGCAGAGCTGCAGTCAAAAAAATAGTTTCTTGCAGTGATATATAGTCCGAGAAAGATACCTCGCAGGGGATTAATTCAAGGTATTTTCGGGAGTCCATTATTGGAGCTGTGCCATGGATCTGCCTGCCCCACCAACCAATCATCCCAAACCTTTATCCTCCGTTATCCTACGCCGCCGCCGTCCTGGAATAAACAAGTGCTCCGCGAGCCAACAGCGACTCGTCTCGCCTCCACCACTCCCTCGCCACCACTCGCTGCAGCTGCTTCGACCTGACCCGCCTGGACGCGCGCAATCCGTGGTCGCGAGATCCGGCACCGGCACCGTCGCCGCGCCACCGCTGCCGATGACGACGCCCGCGCCGAACCCGACCATCCGGAGGCTCGACGTGGCCTCGCCGGTGCCGGCGGACATCGACATCGCCAACTCCGTCGAGCCGCTCCACATCGCCGACATCGCTGCCGAGCTCGGCATCCCGCCGGAGCACTACGACCTCTACGGCAAGTACAAGGCCAAGGTGAATAGATATGCGGTTCTTGATTGGTTACCGCAGGAGTATCACCGGCGTTCGGTGGTGTGATCATGTGACGGCGATCTGATTCGGGTTTGTGCGGCTGTTTCGTGATGTGCAGGTGCTCCTGTCGGTTCTTGACCAGCTGCAGGGGCAGCAGGATGGGTACTACGTGGTGGTCGGCGGCATCACGCCGACGCCGCTCGGGGAGGGCAAGTCAACCACCACCGTCGGGCTGTGCCAGGCGCTGGGGGCGTTTCTTGATAAAAAGGTGAGATTTTTAGAATTCTTTTCGTTTGTCGGTCGTCGACTAGGTGATCAGCATCGGATTGATAGGTGCTTCTTAATTAGAACAATATCTGAAATTTGCAATTTGGTGTAAGGAACTAAGGATGTCGTTTTTCTTTATAAATTTTGGCATTGAGGTAGTAAATGAATGGGCAGAACATTGGAAGGACCAGAAATTATTTGATGCAGACTTGTGCTAGACTGTAGGGTTCAGTCATTTGTTCTGCTGTCGCTTTGTCAGTAATGCTTCCGTAATGGGTATCAGGGACTTCACACTTTGCGTATCAGTTTGATTAATTATTTCTGAAATTTTGTGGGCATGAACTCTGTATGGAGCTGTAGAACTATACGGTGGAACGATATCTTATGACTATCCGTGCTTGGGAAAGAAAAAAAAACTTTCATTCACCATCTCTTTGCATAGAAAACATAGTATAATGATGTGGACTGGTTATCTGTTAATTCATATTGATGAATTCCTATCGCTGTAATAGGCAGCTTCTTTCTGTTTTTTTCCTTTTTTTGTGCAAGGGAGACTGCTTCCTTCTTGTGACCACCATTGTGGTTATATTATTCCAAGTATCAAAGAAGTCGTGAACTTGTGAGATATAGTACTATTCAAGGCTATGATAAATAGACTACACAATCCAGAACATACAGAGCATATTGTCATGTATGGCTGTGTATATTATGATATTGATATGGTTTACTATTTTACCGTCTTTTGTTGTTATAGGTTGTCACTTGCGTCCGTCAACCATCGCAAGGGCCTACCTTTGGAATCAAGGGGGGTGCTGCTGGAGGTGGCTACAGTCAAGTTATACCCATGGATGAGTTCAATCTCCATATGACTGGAGATATCCATGCAATTACAGCTGCAAACAATCTTCTTGCTGCTGCGATTGATACAAGGATTTTCCATGAGAATTCTCAATCAGACAAAGCTCTATTCAATAGATTGTGCCCACCAAACAAAGAAGGGAAAAGGCGTTTTGCTGATGTAATGATTCGACGCTTGATAAAGCTTGGCATTTCAAAGACAAATCCAGATGAGCTTACACCAGAAGAAGTCAGACGTTTTGCAAGGCTTGATATTGACCCTGCGTCCATCACCTGGAGACGGGTAATGGATGTTAATGATCGCTTCCTGCGCAAAATCACAGTTGGACAAGGGCCTGAAGAAAAAGGTATGGTGAGAGAAACAGGCTTTGACATATCAGTGGCAAGTGAGATAATGGCTGTATTAGCTCTTACAACCTCCCTTGCTGACATGAGGGAAAGGCTTGGAAGAATGGTCATAGGGAACAGCAAGGCTGGTGAGCCGGTTACTGCTGATGATCTTGGTCTTGGAGGTGCTTTGACTGTCCTAATGAAAGATGCTATTCATCCCACCCTCATGCAAACACTTGAAGGCACTCCAGTGTTAGTGCATGCTGGACCTTTTGCTAATATTGCTCATGGGAACTCTTCCATAGTTGCTGATAAGATTGCGTTGAAGTTGGTTGGGAAGGGTGGCTTTGTTGTTACAGAAGCTGGTTTTGGTGCAGATATTGGAACTGAGAAATTCATGGACATAAAGTGTAGGTATAGTGGATTGGCGCCACAGTGTGCCATTATTGTGGCCACAATTAGGGCTCTTAAAATGCATGGAGGGGGGCCAGATGTTGTTGCTGGGAAGCCTTTAGATCATGCATATGTGAATGAAAATGTGGGTCTTGTTGAAGCTGGATGTGTCAATCTTGCTAAGCACATCTCAAACACAAAGAGTTATGGTGTCAATGTTGTAGTTGCAATCAACAAATTTGCAACAGATACCGACGCTGAAATGGAAGCTGTGAAAAATGCGGCTATGGCAGCTGGTGCTTTCGATGCTGTTGTCTGCTCCCATCATGCACACGGTGGTAAAGGAGCGGTTAGTTCTCTTCCTTCTATAGATTGTTATTCAGAGGTTCTATACATGTCATCTCTTTATGGGGAAATATTAAGTGTGTATCTATTTTACGTTTCATATATTGTCTTCTATATCTGAAGGTTATTATGAATGATGTTTCTGTACTTGACTGTTCTTTAGTGTTTAGTTAGGTTTTTCAACTTTTATGCTTCTGTGCTTGTCTACATAAGTTTCAAAGTGGTGACTGCACCACAGAGTGTTTAGATGCTATGCCCATGCATTATTTTATTTCACCTCTGCATTATTGCCTTGCAAGTTGTTTTCACAAGAAACATGCTTATTTCTTCTGAACGTTTATGAAGTCTATAATTTACAGAATTGAACCACTTGTCTAATTCTATCATTCCATTTAACTGTATACAGGTTGATCTTGGACTTGCAGTTCAACGAGCATGTGAAAGTCAGGCAGAGCCCCTGAAGTTTTTATATCCCTTGGAGTCTAGCATAAAGGAGAAGATCGAGTCAATAGCTAATTTCTATGGTGCTAGTGGTGTTGAATACTCTGAACAGGTACTTGCGTACATTCTTTGTGAGTTTTTTTCTAGTTATTATGTCCTCAGCGCAAATATGGAACCTTACAAAGGGTTGGAGAGGTAGAATTGGAGATAATTTTGAACGCTCAGCATCCAGTTGCAGTCCATGGAAGCATTAGATTTTAATTTATTCTTCTGACTTCTCTATCTCTTCCCTGTAGGCTGAAAAGCAGATCGAGATATACACCAAGCAGGGCTTCTCCAACCTCCCGATATGCATGGCGAAAACTCAGTACTCCTTTTCGCATGTCCCATCCATGAAGGGCGCACCCTCTGGCTTTGTTCTGCCGATAAGAGACGTGCGGGCCAGCATCGGAGCCGGCTTCATCTATCCACTCGTCGGCACCATGAGCACAATGCCCGGTCTTCCTACAAGGCCCAGCTTCTATGAAATCGACATCGACACAGCCACCGGGAAAGTCATGGGTCTCTCATGAGCTTTGCCAGCACCATCTGTGGAGTGGGCTGTGCTGTCGCGAAATTAGATGTGTGCAGTTTCAGTTTTTTGGACATTCCTGAAAGGTAGAATAAATAAAGAGCCAGATCGGCTTTGTGCGATTGTAGAAGACTGGTGTTGCATTTCAGTTACCTGATGGCTGTCAATTTGGTTGAACCTTGCTGTTGTGCTCAGTTCATGCGCTCTGTGTTTGATATTTCATCCTTTTTATTGTCCTTTGCTGGTTCTATACGTACTGAATTACATTTTTTTAGGGAAAACATATTGAATTGCCTTTGGTTTTTAGGGAAACGTACTGAATTACCCGTGCGTTGTCTAAGATTTTTTTCTCTAATCTGGCCCTTCTCTAATCCTTGATATAAGGTGTACTCCCTATTAGCTTTTGGGAAAAGTCAAACATAACTATCTTTGGGAAAATAATAGTCTCTATGATACTTTACACACGTAAGATGTCAGATGTTATTGAAAGCCTCTTGATCATTTCGTTTCACCATCCACTGCGACAGGCTACATTGTACGCCTAACTTTTTTTTAGGGACATTGTACTACACGTAACTTCCCTTTTGTGTTTGCGCGGTCAATTTTTCCTCGCCCAGCGGTCAATCACCATGATTGCCGTGACTCGTGAAGGGTATAATCACTATGATTTCCTCCATGATTACTTGGTGGGATTTAGTCGAGATTTGACAGCGTCATCATCAACGTTAAGTGAACTCTCTGTTTTCTCCCTGGGGAAAAGAGGGTCGCCGAGGCACGAGAAACACTCAAACATCATAGGGTGTGGAATCAGCAAGCCCAAGAGCTCGCCTACACACAACTACACAAGCGCAGGTGTCTTGTATGCCCCCAAACCATGCTTGGCGCCCGCATCTGCCACACTTCCCCTTCACTCCACTAGAATTCCCTCACCAGCTCATCGCACTCCACCATTATCCAGAAACCTCCACTTCAAATCCATGGCAAATCGGTGGCTTCCGCTGGTGATTGTTGCGGATGAAGACACGGGGAACCTTACGATGGCGCGCGAGGGGTCGGATAGGAAGAAGAGGAGGTGGGATTTGGTGTGCACTTGCTTTCTTTTCTGCATTGCACTACCTTCTGTCGTAGTGCATGGAACGGTGCACTCGCAGTGCCTTTATGTTTGGTGTTCTACTCCCTTCGGTCGTAGTGCCCAACGCGGTGCATTGGCACTACATCTCTGTTCTGCGTTGCACTACCTTAGGTCACAGCCTTTTAGTTCCATGTTATAGTGCCTTTAGTCGCACGCACGGCACGGAACACTTGCACTGCAATGCACTTAGTTTCTATCCTATGATGCATTACCTTCGATCGCAAAGCATAGGTTGGTGTACTCACAGAGTGGCGGACACAGGACAAAAACTAACCGGGGCATCATGTATAGGAAAACCATTACACTGCATTCCTCCCTAACAATCGACAATCACGTCATTAGTAATTGTCTCCAACAATGATTTTCCGTGAATAAAATGAGGCCATGACTCATATAGTCATCAACAATTTTGTTACGAAGTGAATTCTTCACAATCTTCATAGCTCATAAACATCTCTCAATGGACAACACCAAAAAATCAAGATTGAATCTCTTATTCCTTTTCTTCTTCTGAACGAGCCTGAAAGGAAAACTAAAACCGCGAGGCTTATGTGGTCCCCAAATTAAATATTTCCTCCTTATCTTGTTATGTTTATTTGGGATGATAATCTGCCATTCTCTTTCTTTTAGCTTGTTGATAAATCAACTATTTGAGGCACAACATAGTTTTATCTTTGTACTGCTGCTGCTGCATTTTCATTTAAACTCTTGGTGGTGGTGTTGACCAACAATGGTGTTGACATTTGGAGGGCTGAACATGTGTGGATTTCTTTATCAAATACCTCTCCATTGTCCTCTTTCTTCTTCCCTAGTATTAAATAACTGAAACACTTACTGTAAGAATCTATAGAAGACAAGTCTAACACTCTCACTGTGTAAATACTAGTATGGATTGCCAGATTGCATTGCAAAGGGATTCCTAAATTCAGCGTTTTTTCTTACGGGACACACATAAATCCTAGTGTGAAATTGAATTTCACCCAAGTAGTACTAGTAGGGATGGATTCATGGATTGGATATAACATGCAAAGAAACAGAATTGAAGAAATATTGACATACTATATAATCCAATCAAGACTGCAAATACTCAAGAACCAAAGGACCCTACTGTTGTGTGTTGTTTTGATCAGATAAATATATACTTTGCTTATTTTGAGACTTGACTTCACTTTTGGATGACGATTGGTTGAGGGCGTCACCGATGGGCGGGCGGCCGATCGCACGATGGATCGGCGGGGCAGTTCCTTTGGGAGCGCCTCTCTATTTTTGTTTCTCAAAAGGTCCCGCCACACCTAGAGCGCTTCCCTGGTAACTATATATCGAGGCTCCACATGCAGTCCTTCTTGTCCATTCAGAAACTGATTTCTTTGAATCCCTTCTTGAACTAGTCCGTCTCCATGATCTGCAGCAGCGTGATCCGGTGCGTCGTGTTTGGCTGGAGGATGCGGCGCACGATGCGCACAAGGTCGGGGTTGAAGGAGCGCGATCAGCGGAAGTCACCGCAGCAGATGGTGTGGTACATCGTGCGGAGGTCGTCGTCCCAGAAGGGCTTGCGGCCGGTGGCGAGCACGAAGAGGATGATGCTGAAGGACCACGCGTCCGCCTTGGCGCCATCATACCCATCGCGCAGGAACACCTTCGGGGCCGCGTACAGTGGCATGCCGCGGACGGTGAGCTATACATTTCAATATGTACATCGTTCATTTTGTAAGTATAGCCCTAAGTTGTAACTATTCTATTCAGTTTGTTTGCCCCCACGACGAATATACACACATTTAATTATTTACATTAAACTTTTATACTTTTTATAAGTTACTTTTATTAATTTATGTCATATTACTTATGTTGAGCTAAATTTAAAATGTATGTTTTGGTACTTTTCATTAGTTCTTTAATACATTTACGGATTAAATATGTATTCAAATTAAAATCCTCTCAAACATAAGAAAATCAGAAAATACAAAATGCATGTCTTTCCGGATCAAGTTGTGTCAATTGCATGAATGTAATGTATATGTATGTGTGTACCCTTACCTATCGTGGTTGTGACATATATGATAGAGGTTTCTAGTTTATGATAGGTATACTCGAACAGAAAAATATAGAGTGTATATGATGTTCGGAAGGATCTTGCCATTCAAACATTGGCCCGCAGTTGTCATTTTGTTGTCAAATGTTTCTTACATATAACAATTATACTGATCTATTGATGATATGCACACGCTATGTGCTTACTACGGTGTGCACAAGCTGCGGGAGCACGCCGAGCGCCGATTGTCGTGGATATGACCACGGCAGATGCTACAGGGGTAGCACTTCGTTGATGCGAGGGCAAGGGAACATCGCCATCTGCGGGTCGAGGTGCAAGGGACGCAAGGTTTTACCCAGGTTCAGCTCCTCCGGAGAGTAAAAGGCCTACGTCCTGCTAGATCTTATTGCTCAGTGGAGAATTACAATGGGGGGGGGGGGGGCTCAGTCGGCGCGGAGCCAAGAGCTTACAGGGGAGATCGGATCTCAGACGTTGTGTCCTCTAGGGTTTAGCCCGGGGTTTATATATCCACCCCCGGTCTAGGGTTACAAGGAGATAACTCCGAATCGTATCAGTTGCTACTAATCCGGGATACATCACCCTTCCACAAGCAATCTTCTTATCCAGCCGTGCGGATCTCCTCCTTGGGTCTTCGGCCCAGTCGCCTTCGGGTCCAGTCAGCTAGGCGACTGGTGGTCTTCCTGGGCCTTCGTCCTTGTGGCGAGTGGGACTGGCGACCCACCCCCTATGGGCATATCCCCATCAGTAGTCCCCGAGCGCGGTGGTGACGAAGCGTGGATCCGGCGCGGGTCGCGAAGAGGCACAGGGGCGGATTAAGGTGAATCGCCACCGGGCTCCCCAAAGAAGGAACCGTCAGCTGGCCGCCAGTCTTCAATCGCATGAACTCGTTTAGCCAGTCGGCGCATGACAGTCGGCATGAGCAAGTCGTCATCTGACAGTCGGCGTGTGCCAGTCGTCGCAGGCCGGTCGTCGTTGTCGTGGTATCGTCACGGCATATGCCATAGGGTGGCTAACGAAGGTGGTTCCTAGGTGATCTCACGGCGGTATCCTATGCGGGTATGGGGACGAGCGACACGGCGACGTACCCAGGTTCGAGGCCCTCCGATGGAGGTAACGCCTCTACTCCTGCTATGAGTGTATAAGGTGATCACACAATACAATGATGCTCCTAGAGCTGTGTCCGGCTGCTCCTGGGAGGCTAAGGGAGATGATGATCTCTCTCACAGGGCAGCGCTAAGGGTGGAAATGGAGCAAGAGTGATCGATCCCCTGCACGAGAGGGGGTAGTGCGGCTTATATAGGCACCGACACTTTACATAAAAGACCCTATAGTCTACTGGCCGGCTTGGCCGGCTCCGGCTTCCGCTCCTTCCCGAGGCACTAACGTCAGGAGCCGTTGAGGCCTCATGGCCTGTCCCATCCGGCTGCCGAAGTCAGCGGTATGGAGAGGAAGTGTCCCTGTCGCCATCAAGCATTGTAGTCAGTACGGATCGACGTACGCCATGATGGCCTGTCCGGCGCGTGGCACTATTGCTCCACAGTGCCCCGCGCTTTACGGGAGATGAAGTCAGCGTGGACTTACGAACCCGGACCACCTACCCGGTTCCTTCTAGTGCAAGACTCACCAGCCTCGAGTCGGTCTGAGGTACAAACCCCCAGTCGGATATGGCTTGTAGAAGCCGGCCCAGCTACAGCATTGGTGGCCGCAGCCAGGCCGACTAGGACCTAGAGCCAGCCGACTTCCGGACCAGCCGGCCACGGCTCCAGCCGGCTGCTCCTCAGCTGGCCTTTGCCGCGAGCCGGCCGGTGGTCAGCCGGCTGCTCCGCGTCCATTGCCCTACCCGGGGTCTTCCCCCCGACATTAGCCCCCGAAGCTGGCAAGGTCCTGCGTTTAGAGGGACCTAGGCAGGTTTTCCTAGCTTTTTAATCTCCCGAACATACTTGACGGCACTCGGAGGGGCCGACTGAGAATTTCCATTCAGCCGGTTGCGCCCTCATCCGGCTCGTTTCGGCTGGCTGCTCCTAGCCGGACGCTATTTTTATTTTTGCAGCTTTTGCTTTTTCACAAGTCTTGACGATGTCTCCGCCTTGCTAGGAAAGTTTGGGGCCGACTCGAAGTTAATGTCCGGCTCCGGCTTGAGTGCGCCGGAGTCTCCGCCGCCTCGGGTCCTGTGCCCGACTTGACCGGTCTGACGTCAGGCCGCTGCTGCCGCTTCGTCTGGTCACATCAATGTCTCCTCCGGATCCGGTGCGGTCGTGGGGGACGTGGTGTGGCGGTTTCCAGTAACCGCAACGGTCGTGGGAGGCGTTATGGCGCAGTTAATCCGGGGACGTGGCCACGATCGACACTTGGAGGCCAAACGCCCGCCACGGGCGGCTATAAATGCCGCGCGGGAGGGTACCGAGGCGGCCACTGCCTCACTTCGTCTTCCTCGCGCTCCCGCTCCTCTCGTTCTCTTCCTCGCGCTCGAGCTTCTTGCTGCTCCGGCGAGCGTTTCTCACTGGCGAACTCCGGCGAGCACATCTCCGCCGATCCGCCGCCGCTACTCCGACGAGCCGGCGCCACGGGGCCCCGCGTTTCAACGGTGCGTCCTCCGCCGCCACCGTCGCCGCCGTCGCGAGGTTCTTCTTCGCCCTTCCGCCTTTCTTGGTCTTCTTCCTCCTCCTCTTCATCAATGGCCGGCGCGAGCGGGTCCTGGAGGGGATCTTACATGAGGGAGGACGACATCGAGCGTCTGGTGCGCCTCCACCGGATCCCGTCGACGGTGATCACGAGGGCGCCCCGCGCGGAGGTGGAGCCCAAGCCGGAGCCCGGCGAGCGCGTCGTCTTCGGCGCACATTTCGACCGTGGGTTGGGCTTGCCGGCGTCCAACTTCTTCCGCCAATTCCTCGAATACTTCGTCCTGCAGCCGCACCACCTTCCGGCCAACGCCTGCGTCCTCCTCAGCTGCTACGTGGCTTTCATGGAGGCGTATGCCGGCTTGTGGCCGGACATCGACTTCTGGAGCCGCCTCTTCTACATCAAGGCGCAAACGACCGACGGCCACCTGCGGACCTGCGGCGCCGCCTCGATCTACTCCCGGGCGGGTACGCCTTTCCCCAAGATTCCGACTGTTGACTCGGTGAAGAACTGGCAGATGTCGTTCTTCTACGTGCGCAACGAGAATCCGGGCTTCGACCGGATCAACCTGCCGGAGTACAATCCGGCTCCTCCCGGCCGGCCGGATCAACTGGGGCTACAACGCCCGAACGACGGACCCGGACGCGGAGGTGAGCCAGCTCTGGGATTTTCTGGGGGCCGCCGTCGCGGGCGGGCTGACTGCCGAGGATCTCCTCTGCACCGTCGCCGAGCGCCGGGTGCTGCCGCTTCAGCTGCGCACCCATAAGATTGGGCACATGTCCGGCCGGTTCGATCCGACCCGGACGTCCAAGGTGGAGCTCTCCAAGCCCAAGGTGGCCCGCCGGGTGAACAACATCACCAAGGCCAACATGCCGGACGCCTGGAACTACGGGCTGGCGCCCCGCAACCGGGACTTGCTGCCTGAGCTGGTAAGTTCCGTTGTTTTGGCCAACTTCCGGCTTGCGGCTGCGTGGCCGACTTCGCTCTTTGCCGACTTCCGGCTTATGGCTTACTTATATTTCTTCTGTCTTCTAGCTCTTCGACCGCCAGAACGTTGAGGACGGCGACCTGGCGACAAGGAGGTGGACGCCGGATCACGCCGATCCGGCTGACCAAGCCGGCGACCAGGCTGGCGACGACGATCTACCGCAGGCACCTGACCAGGGCGGCCAAGGGGAGCACAATCCGCCTCCTTCGCCAGAGCAGCAGGAGGACGACGAGCCGGCGACGTCCACCACGGGGCCGGTCCCCGCAGTGCCTCTGCGCGCGAGGCCGCCTAGCACCACGGCGACTTCGGCGCCCAAGGGGAAGAAGCGGGTCGGCGATCGCTCCTCCACCGCCGCCTTGGAGGCGAAGGCGAAGAAGCAGCGCCGGCTGCAGCCGAAGAAGGTTCCGGAGCAGGCCGGGTGAGTTTTTCTTCTCTTCTTGTTTGATTCCTTTTCTTTCCTTTCTCTTTATACTCATCTTTTTCTTATTTGTTCGGCTAGGGCCCCTATCAAGTTCACCCAAGGCGGCGGCTCCCGGCAGGCTCCGCGTGTCGTGTCGCCGCCTCCGCGACAAAGGAGGGAGCCGACGCCGCAGCCTTCGGCGCGCGCGCCCACGCCGCCACCGGTCGTCGTGCCGCCTGCGGGTACTCCGCCTCCCGCATGGGCGCCTTCTTTCGCCGTGCCTCTGGCTTCAGCGCCTGGCCGCGGCGCACGGGGCGAGCCGACGCGCCAGCCGACTCTGGACGATATGTTCCCGCGCCGCGCTCGTCTTCTGGACCCAGCGGCTGGAGCCGGCAGGGGCATGCCGCCTGCGACCGGAGCCGGAGCCAGCGGGGCTGCGCCGCCTGCAACCGGAGCCGGAGCCGGGCCCAGCGTGGTGGTGTTGGAGGAGAGCCCGGAGGGGGCACCTCAGGCGCCGGAGACGGCTGCCCCGACCGGGCCGACTGCTTCGCCCGGAGCGCCTCCATCTTCGGAGCCGACCAGGGAGGAGCCGGCCAGGCAGGAGCCGGCAAGGGACGAGCCGGCGCGCACGGGGGACACCGGCTCGCGCGCGTTGGTGAGGATGGAGGGCCCGTCGGCGCCGTTGGAGGGCCTTCACGTGGCTAAGGGTGCCCGGCTTCTGCATGTGGCATCCGCCTCCGACTCCAGCCTAGGCTCGGGCTGGCACTATGGAGCAGGCGTGGCTCAGCGCGGACTCCTACGAGGTGACCAGCCGGGAGGGGAACCCAGGCGTGGCGTCGGTGAAGATGTTCTTCTCCGGCTTCCAGGCCAACCTCAAGGCCAGGGCTGCTGAGACCGCGGCCAACCTCGCCAAGGTGGAGGAAGCCAGCAAGGTAAGTACTTCGTCTTTTTTGCAATTTGGTTATTATCCTGGTAGCCCTCCGAGGCGTGGGCCGGCTGCTTGGAGCCGGTCCGGGTTTCGTCTGTGTTCGACGAGTTTTTTTTTTACGAGGCTAGCGTGCCGGCAGCTATCAGGGATATACATGTACAAGCCAAAATACTATGGCGTGTGTGCGTATGGGTCAGCCATGTACGCGTATTACACGCATGTACTAGCGGAGTCTTGATGCATTGCTAGCATGCTTGATCGTGACTAGCTGGCTGCCTGTACATGCTAGCTACAACCCAATACGTACAAAGTACATGGTTCACGGCATGTTGCCGATCGGTCGGGCACGCAGCTTGGTCGAGCCAGACGCGCGACACGATGAATTAGCAATGCACCGGCCAGCAGATAAAGATTACAAGAGCAGCAGATAAAGATTACAAGAGCGTACTTATCTCTTGAACCAGAAGAATCGGAACTGCAAACGCCGCGGCGCGCGTCGTTCCGTTCCAAGAAGCCTTACCTCTTGCCTATAAATACCAGAGAGAGGAAGCACCTGAGGACTCACGCACAGCTCTCGGCTTGGAGGAAACACACACGAAGACGGAGGAAGAACTCTCTCAGAGGCAGAGCTCTCACCACCGGAGGTGATCACACCACCCATCGGTTCATCAACACCCACACATACACACAAGCCATCTTCCATTCACCGTTCATCCATCAAACACACACACCAGCACCTACCCAAAACGCCATACACCACACTTATACATCGACCAGGAGCAAGGCGGCCACGGAGGCGAAGCAAGCACTTCCCGATGGTAAGATGAACGGTTGAATCTATGCTCATCTCTCTCTTCCTCTCCCTCTCTCAAGCATACATGCACACATGCATCCCATCCCGTGACACGGAGTGGGTGTGCAACCTGCCACATGGGCGAATGAAGCGCCATCAACTCCATGGCACACGAGAGGCGCTTCGACGACATCCGTGCCGGGCTGCTGGCGTGCCGTCCGGCACCATCTCCGTGGCACCGGCGAGGCGCGACGACGACGACCTTGACGAGGCTTCCCGTGCAGCGCGGCGTCAATGCCATGGCACCGGCGAGGCGCGATGGCGACGTCCGCGAGGAGGCTGCCGGCGTGCAGCGCGGCGCCATCAACACACCCGCAAGGCGCGACGACGACGACCTTGACGAGGCTGCCGGCATGCAGCGCGGCGCCAACACCATGACACCGGCGAGGCGCTTCGACGACATCCGTGCCGGGGCTGCCGGCGTGCCGTCCGGCGCCATCTCCGCGGCACCGGCGAGGCGCGACGACGACGACCTTGACGAGGCTGCCGGCGTGCAGCGTGGCGTCAACGCCATGGCACCGGTGAGGCGCGACGGCGACGTCCGCGACGAGGCTGCCGGCGTGTAGCGCGGCGCCATCAACTCCATGGCACACACGAGGCGCGGCGACGACGTCCGCGAGGAGGCCGCCGGCGTGCAGCGCGGCGCCAACACCATGGCACCCGCGAGGCGGCGATGACGACATCCGTGCCGGGGCTGACGTTGTACAACCGCGTCGTGACCCGCTACCACAAGGCCAAGCTTGAGCGGGCCGAGTTGGCTCGCGAGCTGGAGGCCGTCAAGGGTAAGGTTTTTTTCCTTCCGACTTGATTTCTTTTTCTTGACCTTGGTTGGCTGACGCTTTTTCTGGCTGTCTTACAGCTGAAGCCGCCAGAGTCCCGCAGCTGGAGGCGGATCTTCGGGCCGCCCGCGCTCAGTGCGCCGAGAGCGAGGAGGCGGGCCGGGCTGCTGCCGCCAAGCTCAAGGTGGCTGATGGGGAGCTGGGGCGGCTGCGCCGGCTTGAGGAGAACCACCTCAAGGAGCTTGCCCTCCTCAGGACGGCTGAGAAGGAGAAGGTGGACGACCTGAGCAAGCGGCTGCATGAGGTTGAGAAGCAGCGGCTTGCGCTTCAGGAGGAGGTGACCACCAAGTCTGCGGAGCTGTCGGCCACCGCCAAACGCTGGGTGGAGGAGATTGGCACGCTTGATCGCGGCTTGGCAGGTAGGCCTTTTTATTTTTCTCTTTCTCTCCCTTTGCCGGCTTTCGGCTGTCGGCTGCCGGCTCGGGCAGGCGGCCGGCAGCGGAAACTTTGGTTTTTTCGCTATCTCCATCTTCGGGCTGGGGGCAGTCGGTTCGTGCCGGCTGCCGCCAGGCTTTTTCTTCTTCGAAATCTCCATCTTCGGGCTGGGGGCAGTCGGCTCGTGCCGGCTGCCGCCAGTCTTACTTTAGGGCTTCAGAATCTCCATCTTCGGGCTGGGGGCAGTCGGCTCGTGCCGGCTGCCGCCAGGCTTACTTTAGGACTTCGAAAATTTGCATTTTTCAGCTTTTTTTCGGCTTTGAAAGATTTCTAATGCGCTTCTCCTTTGCAGCGGCCTTTCCGGAAGCGCAGGATGCGACGCTAGCAGCCGTTGGTGCTGCGCGCGATGCTAGGAGGCGGGCGACTGGCGAGGGTAGCGCGGAGTACTTCACCATGGAAGATTATATGGCATCCATGGCCGCCCGCGTCGACCCCATCACCAAGCTCGGCTGGGAGCTCCGGAAGGCGGCTGAGGAGCTGATCCAGCTGCTGTGGCCAGCGGAGACGTTGCCGCAGGATCTCTCCAACCTCATCGCCTGGCTGGAGCGGGCGCCGGATCGCTTCCTCGACTGGAAGGAGTCTGCCACGCGCGCTGGAGCCGACATGGCACTGTCCTTCGTGCTCTCCTGGTACAGCGAGGTGGACCTTGGGCAGCTCGAGTACCGGCGAGCCGGCGTGGAGGATGCTCTCCCGGCTGAGATCAAGACAGCCCGGCTCGCCCGTGCCTGCGCCATCGCCGACTTCGTCGACAAGGGCCTCTTCATCCCGGACCCGAACCCGCCGTCTGAGGACGAGGACGAGGAGATGGAAGACGAGGAGGCGGAAGACGTGCCTAAGGATGACCCGGCAGCCGGCTCCGCTGACGCTCCTCCGGCTGGTCCTAATCCAGCCGGCGCTTAGATGTACCTGTCCTTAGGTGTTACTTTTGAAAGACAATTCGTTAAATCCCCGGAATGCCGGGTGCATATGTATGAATATTATTATCCTTTTATTATGTCACACTTTTAATGCGTTTGTTAATCATTTGTGTGCCGGCTTGCTTTCTTTCGGCTTGTTCGCTTTTTCCCATCCGGCCCACTCTTTGGCTTTGCTCCTGCCGATCGTACGTCCGGCTTGCGATCCGTCGCCGGATCAAGAGCGGGCCGCTGGGTGAGGCCGACAGTATTTCAGTCGAACGAGCCGAGTTCGGCAATCCGGCACTTTTATGAAAAGTTATAAGTCAATTCACTTTCACTCTTTCCCTTAGTCGTCTTTCGCGTGCCAGCTCCCTAGGCCTTACTCCCGCCAGCCGGACAACCGGGTTGCGGTCTGTAGCTGGATCGGAAGCCGGCTGTCGGAAATCGGATCACGTTCCTTAGCCGGCCACGTGAGAGGATGTAAGCCAACTGGCGAAACAACGTAGAGTATGCGAAAAACTTGTCGGAAACGGCGCTCTTGGCGCATGCTTTTTCATAGCTTACAAAAGGAGTACAAGGGATACATACATTCCTGCTCTCAAGTGTAAAATGGGCGGAGCAAGTTGACATTCCAGGGACGTTTAGTCTCCTCGTCAGCCTTGTCCGGCTTGTTTTCTCTAGCCTCTTGGGCATCTATGAGATAGTAGGAATCATTGCCTACTGCCTTGCTCAGGATGAAGGGACCCTCCCATGGGGATGACAAGCTTATGCTATCCGGCTGTCCGCTGGATCAGCCGGAGCACTAGGTCTCCTTCTCGGAATGCTAAGGGCTGGACCTTCCGGCTGTGATAGCGTCGGAGGCTCTGCTGGTAAATGGTAGATCTGGACGCGGCCAGCAGCCGGGCCTCTTCGACCAAGTCGACTCCATCTTCGCGAGCTTCTTTGGCTTCAGCTTCTGTGTAGAGCTTGATCCTTGGCGCGTCGTGCTCGATATCAGTCGGCAGGACGGCTTCGGCCCCGTATACGAGGAAGAATGGTGTGAAGCCGACTGAGCGGTTCATAGTTGTTCGCAGGCTCCACAGCACGTTGGGCAGCTCTTCAATCCAGCAGCCGGCTGCTCGCTCGAGCGGCTCCACCAGCCGGGGCCGGATGCCGGCTAGGACCAGGCCGTTAGCCTTCTCCACTTGTCCGTTAGACTCCGGGTGCGCCACAGAAGATAGGGCCATCCGGATCCCCATTTCTCCGCAATAACGAGAGAAGATGCCTTGGGAGAAGTTGATGCCGTTGTCGGTGATGATGCTGTGGGGGTAGCCGTATCTCACGATGATTTCCTTGAGGAATGTGACGGCTGTGGAGCCATCCAGCTTCTTGATTGGCTTGGCTTCGATCCACTTGGTGAATTTATCAATCATCACCAAGAGATGTGTCATGCCGCCTCGCGCCGTTCTGAACGGGCCCACCATGTCCAAGCCCCATACGGCAAACGGCCATGTGATGGGGATGGTTTTCAAGGCGGAAGCCGGCAGGTGCCTCTTCTTTGCGAAGCGCTGGCAGCCGTTGCACTTTTTCACCAGCTCTTCTGCGTCTCTGAGCGCAGTCGGCCAGTAAAAGCCGTGCTGGAAAGCTTTGGCCACTATGGCTCTGGATGAGGCGTGATGTCCGCACTCTCCTTGATGGATTTCCCGTAGGAGTTCAATCCCTTCAGCCGGCTCGACGCACCGCTGGAACACCCCACTTACGCTGCGTTTGTACAGCTGGTGGTTGATGATTGTATAGGCCTTGGCCCTTCTCTCATTCTGCCTGGCCTGGACACTATCATCAGGCAGCACACCGTCGGTGAGGTAGGAGAGGAATTCTTGTGCCCATGAAGGTACGCATCTTATCTCGAATACGCTGACCAACAGGGCCTCCTGCGTGGGAGCTTCCGGATTCGACCGCGTGGTCGCCGGGTTCGGCTTGCTAGCCGGCGGGTTCGGCTTGCTAGCCCCCGAGTTTGGCGATGAAGCCCCCGGGTTGGACTGAGAAGTCCCCGGGTTCGGCATGGTAGCCGGCGGATTTGGCTTTGAAGCCCCCGACTTGGGCGATGAGGCCCCCGGGTTCGGCTGAGCAGCCCCCGGGTCAGCCGGCACGAATATTGAATCCGAGTCCGGTGACGGTGTGATGGACGGCTTCTTGAGAACCGCCAAGGCGACACCCGGCGGAATGGCTTGCCGGGTTGAGCCAATTTTGGACAAGGCGTCAGCCGCCTCGTTGTTTGCTCGTGGCACATGGTGGAATTCGCAGCCGTCGAAGAAGCCGGATAGCTGCTGGACTTGGAAGCGGTACGAGGCCATGTTGGCGTCCTTTGCGTCCCGGCCGCCGGATGCTTGTCGTATAACCAAGTCGGAGTCGCCGAAGCAAAGTATGCGACGCACGCCGATCTCCTTGGCCAGCTTCAACCCATGAATGAGCGCTTCATACTCCGCCACATTGTTGGATGCGGCGAAGTGAATCTGCAGGACGTAGTCCAGCCGGTCTCCCTTGGGAGAGGTGATGACGATGCCGGCTCCCAAGCCGTTGCACATCTTCGAGCCGTCAAAGTGCAGCTTCCAATGTGTGGAATCCGGCACAGGCGGCAGGTATTGCATCTCGGCCCAGTCGACGAAGAAGTCCGCGAGGATCTGCGACTTGATGGCCGTGCGTGCCTCGTAGAGGATGGTGTGGGCGGCTAGCTCCAGAGCCCACTTGGCAACCCGGCCGTTGGCGTCCTTGCTACCGATGATTTCCGCCAGGGGCGCTGTGGCAACCACCTTGATGGGGTGCTCTTGGAAGTAGTGCTTGAGCTTCTTGGCCGCCATGTACACGCCGTAGGTGACCTTCTGGTGGTGGGGGAAGTTTTGCTTCAACTGGGAGAGCACTTCGCTGAGGTAGTAGACTGGGTGCTGAACCAGCTGCTCCCTGCCGGCTTCTTTGCGCTCCACCACCAGGACGACGCTAACCACCCGATTGGTGGCTGCGATGTACAACAGCATCGACTCCATTGAAGCCGGCGTTGCGAGGATTGGCGCGGTTGAGAGCACGCACTTTAAGTCACGGAAGGCTTCATCCGCCTGCGGTGACCAGATGAACTTGTTCGACTTCTTCAGCAATTGGTACAAGGGCAGTGCCTTCTCCCCCAGCCGGCTGACGAAGCGGCTCAAGGAGGCCAGGCAGCCAGTGAACTTCTGGACGTCCTTGAGGCACTGCGGCAGTTCCATCTTCTCGAGGGCACTGATCTTCTCCGGGTTGGCTTCGATCCCTCGCTGAGAGACAAGGTAGCCAAGGAGCTGGCCAGACGGCACGCCGAATGTGCACTTGGCCGGGTAGAGCTTCATCCAGAATCTTCTCAGATTGGTGAAGGTTTCTCTCAGGTCATCAAGGAGGGTAGTCGTCTCATTGGTCTTTACAATGACATCATCCACATATGCGTGAACGTTTCTGCCGATTTGATCCTGCAAGCATTTTTGCATGCACCTTTGGTAGGTGGCGCCTGCATTTTTCAAGCCGAACGGCATAGTCGTGTAGCAATAAGCCCCATACAGGGTAATGAACGAAGTCTTTAGTTGATCATCCGGATTCAAAGGAATCTGGTGGTAGCCTGAATAGGCATCTAGGAAAGACAACAGTTCACAGCCGGCAGTCGAGTCTATGACTTGATCTATGCGCGGCAGGGGGAAGGGATCCTTCGGGCACGCCTTGTTCAGGCTGGTGTAGTCGATACACATGCGCCAGGAGCCGTTCTTCTTCAAAACCAGGACCGGGTTCGCCAACCAGTCCGGGTGCAGCACTTCCATGATGCAGCCGGCTGCTAGCAGCCGGCGATTTCTTCACCGATGGCCTTCCTTCTTTCTTCGGCGAAGCGCCTGAGAGGCTGCTTCACCGGCTTGGCTTCAGGCCGGACGTGGAGGTGGTGCTCAGCCAACTCCCTCGGCACACCCGGCATGTCTCTTGGAGTCCATGCGAAGATGTCCCGATTCTCACGGAGGAAGGCCGGTGAGCTCGCTTTCCTATTTCTTGCTCAAGCCGGCACCGATGGTGACGTACTTGTCCGGCTGCGCCGGGTCCAGCAGGATCTTCTTGGTGTTGTCGGCCGGCTGGAAGTGAGTCGTCCCAGCCGGGTTGCCTCCAGCCGGCATGTCCGTCCGCGCGGCTTTGGCGAGGGCGACGGCGTCGTGGATGAGCTGCTTCTCGGTGGCGATGACCGCCGTCCGGGCCATCTTGGAGCTCGCGTGGCGCAGCCCATGGAGCGGCGGTAGTCGCCGGCTATGGTGATGACCCCTTTAGGGCCGTGCAGCTTCATCTTCAGGTACCCATAGTGGGGCACCGCCATGAACTTGGTCAGGGCCGGCCTGCCCAGGAGCGCGTGGTAGGGACTGACGAGGTCCACCACCTCGAACTCAATCTTCTCGGTGCGGAAGTGATCTGGCTTCCCGAACATCACCTCCAGCGTGATCCGGCCGATCGGCTGGCAGCAGTGGCCCGGCACGATGCCATGGAAGACGGTGGGGGTAGGACGCAGCTCGGCTTCTTGGATGCCTAGCTTGCGGGCGGTGTCGCGGTAGAGGATGTTGATGCTGCTGCCGCCGTCGATGAGGACGCGCGAGAAGCGCACGCTGCGCTGGGTCGTGCCAATGGTGGGGTCGAGGACCATGGCGTAGCTGCCCGGCTTCGGCAGGACAGCCGGTGTGTCGAGGCGATCAAAGGTGATGGCCTGCTCTGACCAGTTTAGGTACTGGGGGACCGGCGGTATGACCGCGTTGACCTCGAGGGAACGGCTCGCCGGCTCGTCCCGTCCTCGGGCTCGGAGGTGAAGATGATGTAGGTAGCATCTTCGGCCAGATATCGGCCATGGTGCACTTGGTTAGCCTCGTGGTGCTCGAGGTTGGCATTCTCTGCGCCGGCTTGGCCACCCGGCCCGCCGGCTGGAGGGGGCGGGGGTGGAGGCGGGAGAGGTTCACCGCTTGTCAGCCGCTTCATGAAGTGGCAGTCGCGGGTGGTGTGGTTGGAGGGGTTCTTGCCGCTGTGGTACTTGCACGGCGAGTCGAGCATCTGCTCGAAGGTGTACTTCGGCTTCCATTGCCGGTCTTGCTTCGCGGCGGCCGCCGCCCGCCGCGTTGTCCGACACGGCTGCCACATGGGCGGAGCCGCACCGGCGGTCCGGCTGGTCGCTGTGACGCTTGCCGCGGTAGTTGTCCCGCCGGCTGCCATGAGAGGCGCCGTCTGCCGGCTTGTGCTCAGCCGACTTGTGGTGGTCCCGCCTGGAGGGAGCCGGTGTTGGCTCAGCCGTCGCCTTGCCGGCTTCTTCAGCCAGCGCGTACTTGTCGGCAATGGCCATGAGGGAGGCCATGGACTTGGGATCGCTGCGGCGCAGCTTGTGCCACAGCATGGTGTTGGGCCGGCAGCCGCCCATGAAGAAGTCGATGGCCCGGATCTCGTGCACGCCCTCGCAGAGTTGCGCATCTCGCACCGGCGCGTCGGGTACGCGCGATCCGTCTCGTCCGGCCCCGCTTGCACATCTCTAGCTGCTCGGGGCGACGCGGCCGGCGGTAGGTGCCGGTGGAAGTTGCCGATAAAGGCCTCCTCGAAATCAAGCCAGCCGTTGATGCTGCCGGGCCGGCGGTGTTGTTGAGCCAGGTGCGGGCGGAGCCGACCAGCATCAGGGGGAGTATCGCACCGCCCAGCGCTTGTTGCCTCTGGAGATGCCGACTGTGGTGGAGTAGTCCTGCAGCCAGTCCTCCGGCTTGGCGGTGCCGTCGTACTTGGGCGTGTCGGGGGGGAGCTGGAAACCGTCGAGCATGGGCTCGTTGGCGATGCAGGGCCCGAAGCACTTGGGGCAAGCCGGCGCTTCTTCTTCCGCGATGCGGGATTCGACCAGCCGATCGAGGCGGTCTCTGGCATCGGCGGGCTCGATGCGGGGGCCCAGCCGGGAACGTGCCGGCTGGCGAGTGCCGGCTCGCTCGCGGAGCCGGCCTCGTGTCTGGCGCTTGGCGCCGCCTGCTCGGAGTCATGCTCCTGGTTCTGGCTTGGTGGTGGCCGGCTGCGGCCGCTATGGCCGCTGTCCAGCCGGCTTGTCCGGCTTGAACCTGCGTGCGTGGCGCGAGAGTCCTTGCGCCGGCTTGGCGCGGGCGAGGTGGACTCGGCCGTGTCCCTGTGGGGGCCCTTGCTGTTGCCTGCAGCAGCGCGGACGTGGGGAGCTTCGGGAGCACCATACCTGGGGTCCTTGGTCTGCTCAGCTGCAGCCCGGCACGGAGTCAGCCTACGCGGCTGCGTCTGGCGGCGTAGCTCTTCTCCTTCGAGGAGGGCCAGCTCCTTCGCAGCGGCTTCGGCTGCGAGGATGTTCTTGTCGGGGGTGTTGTAGACGGGTAGCTCCATTGATGGAGCCGGCGCTTCCGCGCCGTCGCGCTCGATCTCGGCGCCTAGGCCGCCTCCTCGCCGGCGGATCATGCCGACTCGGCTGGGGTTGTTGCCGCCTGGCGTGAAGCCATGGGCGTGGTCGTACTCGCGCTGGGTGATGGCCAGTTGGCGCTTGGCGGTAGCCAGCTCGTCAACCTGCTGGAGGAGGAGCTGGCGATGCGCCTCCAGGTCCGCCTCGACGGTGGTGGCGTCGCCGCCTGCGGTGAGCGGAGAGCTCAGCTTCGCCCGGACTTCGTCCAGCCGGGATGGTGGCGGGGGCGCCTTTGGGCCCGAGCCGGATGCGTTGGGGTCGACATTGCGCTCCAGGTTGGGGCCGCGGATGCGCGTGGACTTGACGGGGGGCTCCTCGCCAGCCATCATGACTTGCACGACGGCGGGGCTGGCGGGAGCGCTGCAGGAGCCGGCTCGCGGAGGAGGGCTTGCGCAGCGCAGCACCTGCCGCGGGTAGCGCGGCGGTGCGACGGTGGCGACGTAGACGTCGTGGCCGCCGAAGGAGATGATGCGGCCGCCGACAGGGAAGGGCCGGTCGGCGAAGCAGCCAGCGTTGTCGCTGACGCAGTCGAGGGAGCCGAATCTCCAGATCAAGCCTGAAGCGACTCGCTCGCCGGTGGTGATGGTGAGGCCCGTCCGGATGAAGACACCGGCCGAGGATGCTGAAGGCCCCACGGTGGGCGCCAAATGTCGTGGTATCGTCACGGCATATGCCATAGGGTGGCTAACGAAGGTGGTTCCTAGGTGATCTCACGGCGGTATCCGGATGCGGGTATGGGGACGAGCGACACGGCGACGTACCCAGGTTCGAGGCCCTCCGATGGAGGTAACACCTCTACTCCTGCTATGAGTGTATAAGGTGATCACACAATACAATGATGCTCCTAGAGCTGTGTCCGGCTGCTCCTGGGAGGCTAAGGGAGATGATGATCTCTCTCACAGGGCAGCGCTAAGGGTGGAAATGGAGCAAGAGTGATCGATCCCCTGCACGAGAGGGGGTAGTACGGCTTATATAGGCACCGGCACTTTACATAAAAGACCCTATAGTCTACTGGCCGGCTTGGCCGGCTCCGGCTTCCGCTCCTTCCCGAGGCACTGACGTCAGGAGCCGTTGAGGCCTCATGGCCTGTCCCATCCGGCTGCCGAAGTCAGCGGTATGGAGAGGAAGTGTCCCTGTCGCCATCAAGCATTGTAGCCAGTACAGATCGACGTACGCCATGATGGCCTGTCCGGCGCGTGGCACTATTGCTCCACAGTGCCCCGCGCTTTACGGGAGATGAAGTCAGCGAGGACTTACGAACCCGGACCACCTACCCGGTTCCTTCTAGTGCAAGACTCACCAGCCTCGAGTCGGTCTGAGGTACAAACCCCCAGTCGGATATGGCTTGTAGAAGCCGGCCCAGCTACAGCATTGGTGGCCGCAGCCGAGCCGACTAGGACCTAGAGCCGGCCGACTTCCGGACCAGCCGGCCACGGCTCCAGCCGGCTGCTCCTCGGCCGGCCTTTGCCGCGAGCCGGCCGGTGGTCAGCCGGCTGCTCCGCGTCCATTGCCCTACCCGGGGTCTTCCCCCCGACAGTCGTAGGTCCAGTGTGCGGACACGTGGAGGAGCCAACGGCTAGATTTCACGTTGACCGAGGCGCGAGCCGTTTGCATGCTGTTGACCGTTGGGCCTGATGTGACCGTTAACGGCTAGCTTAACGCCCGTTCCGCCGGATCCGTCGTTAATCTCGACCGTCAATCACGGGGCGACGATTTCGCAGTGAATCAACGGACTGATCTGCTGCTTATCTTGAGCGAGTGTGGTGGTATAAAAGGTCGAGTCCGGGGGTTAGGGCTTATCACTCCGCCGCATTCTTCCCCCCTCTTCTTCTCATCTGCTCCCTGCTGAGAGCTCCAAGCGCAACCATGGCAGCCAGAGGTTGGGGCAAGTCCAAGGTCACGCGCGAGTCTCTCATCCCGTACGTCGCCTCCGGGGTCATACCCGAATTCAAGCAGGAGCGTTGGCGGGTGATACGTCTCCGACGTATCGATAATTTCTTACGTTCCATGCCACATTATTGATGATATCTACATGTTTTATGCATACTTTAAGTCATATTTATGCGTTTTCCGGAACTAACCTATTGACGAGATGCCGAAGGGCCGTTCTGTCGTTTTACTGCTGTTTTTGGTTTCAGAAATCCTAGTAAGGAAATATTCTCGGAATCGGACGAAATCAACACCGAAGATCTTAAAATTCCCGGAAGCTTCCAGAGCACCGGAGAAAGGCTAGAGGGGAGCCAGGGGGGCCCCACCCCACAGGGCGGCGCGGCCAAGGGGCCCCCCCCCCCTAGTGTGTGGGTCCCCTGTGGCTCCTCCGACTCCGCCTCTTCGCCTATTTAGTTGTCCCTGACCTAAATCCTCGCCCCCGTTCGACGAAACCAGAGAAAACCATCCAGAGCCGCCGCCATCGCGAAACTCCAATTCGGGGGACAGAAGTCTCTGTTCCGGCACCCTGTCGGGACAGGGAATTGCCCCTGGAGTCATCTCCACCGCCGTCTCCACCGCCATCTTCACCGCCATCGCTGTCTCCATGATGAGGAGGGAGTAATTCACCCCGGGGCTGAGGGCTCCACTTGTAGCTATGTGGTTCATCTCTCTCTCTATGTGATCTAGTTGAATATCATCTATGTGCTACTCTAGTGATGTTATTAAAGTAGTCTATTCCTCCTCCATGATGTAATGTTGACAGTATGTGCATCATGAAGTACTTGGTATATGCTATGATTGTGATCTCTTGTAGATTATGAAGTTAACTATTACTATGATGGTATTGATGCAATTTATTCCTCCTTTCATAGTGTGATGGTAACAGTGTGCATGCTATGTTAGTACTCGGTGTAATTGTGTTGATCTATCTTGCACTCTAAGGTTATTTAAATATGAATATCGAATATTGTGGAGCTTGTTAACTCCGGCATTGAGGGTTCGTGTAATCCTACACAATTAGTGGTGTTCATCATCCAACAAGAGGGTGTAGAGTAGTCCTATTATGTGATCATTGTTGAGAGTGTCCACTAGTGAAAGCGAGGATCCCTAGGCCTTGCTTCCAAGCATCGAATCTCCGCTTGTTCATCGTTTTTGTTGCATGTTTACTCGCTGCCATATTTTATTCAGATTGCTATTACCACTCATACTCATCCATATTACTTGCATCTCACTATCTCTTCGCCGAACTAGTGCACCTATACATCGACAAGTGTATTAGGTGTGTTGGGGACACAAGAGACTTCTTGCTTTGTGGTTGCGGGGTTGCTTGAGAGGGATATCTTTGACCTCTTCCTCCCGAGTTCGATAAACCTTGGGTGATCCACTTAAGGGAAACTTGCTTGCTGTTCTACAAACCTCTCGCTCTTGGAGGCCCAACACTTGTCTACAAGAATAGAAGCACCCGTAGACATCAAGCACTTTTCTGGCACCGTTGCCGGGGAGGTAAGGTAAAAGGTATTCACATCCTCCGACTACTAAGCTATTTCCTAGCACTGTTGCTGGTGTGTGAGTGCTCGAAGCTATTTCCTTTGGATCCTGCAATTGCATCTTTTTGTTTCTTGTTTTACACTAGCAAGGCATAATGGAATACAACTATGAGCTTTTTAATTTATTTCCTAAGTTAAGACATGAATTGTGTGAAGCGAAAATTAAAGAACCTATGGAACCTCATTTGCATGCTAGTAGCAATGTTATTGGTATGAACGCAATCACTGCTAATGCTATGGATAAGACTAAGCTTGGGGAAGCTAGTTTCTGTGATCTTTTTAGCTTCCCATCTTTAGGGGAGAAAATTTGTTCGATAATGCTTTATCTCCCATATGCGATAACTCTAATGATGCTTGTGATATTTTAAATCCACCTACTGCAAGTACTTCTTTCAAGATACCCATGAAAATTATTGAACGTGTTATGGATAACCGCTATGAAGGGGATGGAACTGTCCATCCTGGAGATCATTTACTGTTTTTGCATGAATTATGCGGGTTATTCAAGTGTGCAGGTATCTCTATGGATGAAGTGAGGAAGAAGCTATTCTCTGTTTCGCTGTCTGGTAAAGCGGCACATTGGTATAAATTGTTGGAGAATAGTCATTCTCTTGGTTGGGAGGAAATTGTATCTCTCTTTTATTCTAAATTTTATCCCCCTCATGAAGTGCATATTGATAGGAATTATATTTATAACTTTTATCCTCGTGATGGAGAGAGTATTTCTCAAGCGTGGGGAGATTGAAGTCACTAATGCTCAAATGTCCCATTCATGAGCTCCCCCGTAATGTTATTATTAATAATTTTTATGCAAGGCTTTCAGGACATCACAAGGACTATCTAGATGCTTGTTCGGAGGGATCTTTCACAAGCAAGGAGGTTGAAGCTAGGTGGGATCTTCTTGATCGGATTGAGGAGAACGCTGAAGGATGGGAGAACAATAAAGGTAAAGAGTCAGGTATAAAATATGATTATGAATGCATTGAAACTTTTATGGATACTAGTAAATTTCGAAATATGAGTGCTACCTATGGTCTTGACTCTCAAGTTGCTGCAAATCTTTATAAAGCTTTTGCCTCTCATTTTGAATTGCCTAAGAAGAATTTTGATAAGTATCATGAACCTTTTAAAGATGCTTGCATGAAGGATGAAATTGTTGTTAATGATTGCAATAAACATGCTCAAACTCCTAAGACTTCCTATAAGCATGTTAATTTTTGTGGAATGCATAGACCTTGTGGAATTAATCAAGTCGAAGATGAATATTGTATCCATCATATTAATGAAAAAACTAGAAAGTGGGCTAGGGATCTAGATGATCTTGGTAAAAAGGTTTGTGCTGACTATCCTTTTATTTGTGAAGTTTGCCATATAGTGGGTCATTTTAATTTTCAATGCTCCTCCAATGATAATTTGAACCCCATGAGTGCTGCAAATTTGTATTGTGATGATGAAATTACTCCTAATCAGCATGATGAACTTACTTTATTTTTGTGGTGTGAAGAGCTATCAAGAAAAATCTCTTTGTTACATATGAGTGATCTTGATATTGATGATGTCCTGCATGGGTATTTTTCTTATTGCATTGATAATAGCCATACAAATACTTACGTACAAAATATTTTAGAAGATGACACCTTGCCAAAATACGATAGGACCGCTGTGTGTTTCGAACTTATTAATGAAAAGGAGGAATCCTCCCAAGTTTCTTCTATTGTTTCTGAAAGTAAATCAGGTTGTGGAGAAGCCTCCCTTCAAGCCTCTTCCTCCTAAAGAAGGGAACGAGGAGAAGGAAGAGAAGAAGAAGAACAAGGGAACGAAGAAGAAGAAGAAGAAGGAGAATAAAGAGAAAGATGTAACGGCATATCCCCGAGTGAATGAGATAACGCTAGGTAACCGTAAGTATGTTGCTCCTAATGATTATTATGATAATGAATCTGAATACAATGATCTTCCTATGCCCTTTACATACATTAGTGATCATGATTTGAAAGAGCACACTACTTTTGATATTGTAAATCTCTGGGAAACTAATTCTGAAAATGATGATGTTAATAATTGCCATAGTATCGGTACTATCCATGCTTCCTCCCATAATGATATAGAAAGCTCTAAGCTTGGGGATGAGGTGTTTGAAAATCCTTTTGCTACTGATCATTACATGTTTGATACATCTTCTTCTTGCAACAATGATGGTATGGTCACAGATGAACCTACTGTGAAAGATACCTATTCTATTTCTTATGATGACATTATGCCTCCGACCTTTGATGATTATTATAAAGAATGCTATGATATAGGTTATAACTATCCTTATGAAACTTGTCATAGTTATGATTGGATTACCAAAAATAATTCCCTTAATATGCAACTTGTTTACCATGTTCAAATTCTTGATAATAATCTTGCTTCAATTACTATTAATGAGAAGAACTCTTCTTATGCCAAAATTAATGATACTTCTATGCATAAGAACCATGATAAGAATGTTTTAAGTGATGGGTATATCGTGGATTTCATCAATGATGCTACTGAAAGTTATTATGAGAGAGGGAAACATGGTTATAGGCATCTTAATAATATTAAGTTTCCCCTCTTTATGTTGAGAATCTTGAAGTTACTCATGTTTTATCCTCTTATGCTTGTCACTTTGTTCTTCATTAATTCATTTGTGTACAAGATTCCTTTGCATAGGAAGTGGGTTAGACTTAAATGTATTTTGAATTTGCTTCTTGATGCTCTCTTTTTGCTTCAAATACTATTTCTTGCGAGTGCATCATTAGAACTGCTGAGCCCATCTTAATGGCTATAAAGAAAGAACTTCTTGGGAGATAACCCATGTGTTTATTTTGCTACAGTAACTTTGTTTTATATTTGAGTCTTGGAAGTTGTTACTACTATAGCAACATCTCCTTATCTTAATTTTGTGCATTGTTGTGCCAAGTAAAGTCGTTGATAGTAAGGTTCATACTAGATTTGGATTACTGCGCAGAAACGATTTCTTCTTTGTCACGAATACGGGCCTAATTCTCTGTAGGTAACTCAGAAAATTATGCCAATTTATGTGAGTGATCCTCAGATATGTACGCAACTTTCATTCAATTTGAGCATTTTCATTTGAGCAAGTCTGGTGCCTCTTAGAAATTCGTCTTTACGGACTGTTCTGTTTTGACAGATTCTGCCATTTATTTCGCATTGCCTCTTTTGCTATGTTGGATGGATTTCTTTGTTCCATTAACTTTCAGAAGCTTTGGACAATGTCCAGAAGTGTTAAGAATGAATGTGTCACCTCTGAACATGTGGATTTTTGATTATGCACTAACCCTCTAATGAGTTTGTTTCGAGTTTGGTGTGGAGGAAGTTTTCAAGGGTCAAGAGAGGAGGATGATACACTATGATCAAGAAGAGTGAAAGCTCTAAGCTTGGGGATGCCCCGGTGGTTCATCCCTGCATATTTCAAGAAGACTCAAGCATCTAAGCTTGGGGATGCCCAAGGCATCCCCTTCTTCATCGACAAACTATCAGGTTCCTTCTCTTGAAACTATATTTTTATTCGGCCACATCTTATGTACTTTACTTGGAGCGTCTGTATGTTTTTGTTTTTGTTTTTATTTGAATAAATGCTTGTGGGAGAGAGACACGCTCCGCTGGTTCATATGAACACAAGTGTTCTTAGCTTTTAATTTTCATGGCGAAGGTTGAAACTGCTTCGTTAATTGTTATATGGTTGGAAACGGGAAATACTACATGTGGTAATTGGTATAATGTCTTGAATAATGTGATACTTGGCAATTGTTGTGCTCATGTTTAAGCTCTTGCATCATATACTTTGCACTTATTAGTGAAGAAATACTGTAGAGCTTGTTAAAATTTGGTTTGCATGATTGGTCTCTCTAAGGTCTAGATATTTTCTTGTAAAGTATTTGAACAACAAGGAAGACAATGTATAGTCTTATAATGCCTGCAATAGGTTTTTATGTGAGTTTTGCTGTACTAGTTCATACTTGTGTTTGCTTCAAATAACCTTGCTAGTCTAAGCCTTGTATTGAGAGGGATTACTTCTCATGCATCCAAATCCTTGAGCCAAACACTATGCCATTTGTGTCCACCATACCTACCTACTACATGGTATTTCTCCGCCATTTCAAAGTAAATTGCTTGAGTGCTACCTTTAAACAATTCAAAATTTATCACCTCTGATTTGTGTCAATGTTTTATAGCTCATGAGGAAGTATGTGGTGTTTATCTTTCAATCTTGTTGGGCAACTTTCACCAATGGACTAGTGGCTTCATCCGCTTATCCAATAATTTTGCAAAAAGAGCTGGCAATGGGTTTCCCAGTCCCAAGTTAATTAACCATCATAATGTTACAAAAATAGACACTCCTCCATGGTATGTGATTGTTGGACGGCACCCGAAGGATTCGGTTAGCCATGGCTTGAGAAAGCAAAGGTGGGGAGGAGTGTCATCTAAATAAAACTAAAATAAAAAGGCACTCCTTCATGGTATGAGATTGTTGGCAGTGCACCGAGGATTCGGTTAGCCATGGTTTGTGAAAGAAAGGTTGGAAGGAGTGCCACCCAAAAATAAAAATAAAATGGGAGCCGCTCTTTGAAGGTTTGTCTGGCAAGGGGGTTAGAGTATCCGCTACCATTCCTTGACAACAACAAACACCTCTCAAAATTTTACTTTTATGCTCTCTATATGTTTTCAAAATCAAAGCTCTAGCACAAATATAGCAATCGATGCTTCCCTCTGCGAAGGGCCATTCTTTTACTTTTATGTTGAGTCAGTTCACCTATTTCTCTCCACCTCAAGAAGCAAACACTTGTGTGAACTGTGCATTGATTCCTACATACTTGCATATTGCATTTGTTATATTACTCTATGTTGACAATATCCATGAGATATACATGTTACAAGTTGAAAGCAACCGCTGAAACTTAATCTTCCTTTGTGTTGCTTCGATACCTATACTATGAAATTATTGCTTTATGAGTTAACTCTTATGCAAGACTTATTGATGCTTGTCTTGAAAGTACTATTCATGAAAAGTCTTTGCTATATGATTCATTTGTTTACTCATGTCATTTACCATTGTTTTGATCGTTGCATTCATTACATGTGTTTACAATAGTATGATCAAGGTTATGATGGCATGTCACTCCGAAATTATCTTTGTTATCGTTTACCTGCTCGGGACGAGCGAGAACTAAGCTTGGGGATGCGTACGTCTCCGACGTATCGATAATTTCTTATGTTCCATGCCACATTATTGATGATATCTACATGTTTTATGCATACTTTAAGTCATATTTATGCGTTTTCCGGAACTAACCTATTGACGAGATGCCGAAGGGCCGATTCTTTGTTCTGCTGTTTTTGGTTTCAGAAATCCTAGTAAGGAAATATTCTCGGAATCGGACGAAATCAACACCGAAGATCTTAAAATTCCCGGAAGCTTCCAGAGCACCGGAGAAAGGCCAGAGGGGAGTCAGGGGGCCCCACCCCACAGGACGGCGCGGCCAAGGGGGGGGCCCTAGTGTGTGGGTCCCCTGTGGCCCCTCCGACTCCGCCTCTTCGCCTATTTAGTCGTCCCTGACCTAAATCCTTGCCCCCGTTCGACGAAACCAGAGAAAACCATCCAGAGCCGCCGCCATCGCGAAACTCCAATTCGGGGGACAGAAGTCTCTGTTCCGGCACCCTGCCGGGATGGGGAATTGCCCCCGGAGTCATCTCCACCGCCGTCTCCACCACCATCTTCACCGCCATCGCTGTCTCCATGATGAGGAGGGAGTAATTCACCCCCGGGGCTGAGGGCTCCGCTGTAGCTATGTGGTTCATCTCTCTCTCTATGTGATCTAGTTGAATATCATCTATGTGCTACTCTAGTGATGTTATTAAAGTAGTCTATTCCTCCTCCATGATGTAATGTTGACAGTATGTGCATCATGAAGTACTTGGTATATGCTATGATTGTGATCTCTTGTAGATTATGAAGTTAACTATTACTATGATGGTATTGATGCAATTTATTCCTCCTTTCATAGTGTGATGGTAACAGTGTGCATGCTATGTTAGTACTCGGTGTAATTGTGTTGATCTATCTTGCACTCTAAGGTTATTTAAATATGAATATCGAATATTGTGGACCTTGTTAACTCCGGCATTGAGGGTTCGTGTAATCCTACACAATTAGTGGTGTTCATCATCCAACAAGAGGGTGTAGAGTAGTCCTATTATGTGATCATTGTTGAGAGTGTCCACTAGTGAAAGCAGGATCCCTAGGCCTTGCTTCCAAGCATCGAATCTCCGCTTGTTTACTTGTTTTGTTGCATGTTTACTCGCTGCCATATTTTATTCAGATTGCTATTACCACTCATACTCATCCATATTACTTGCATCTCACTATCTCTTCGCCGAACTAGTGCACCTATACATCCGACAAGTGTATTAGGTGTGTTGGGGACACAAGAGACTTCTTGCTTTGTGGTTGCGGGGTTGCTTGAGAGGGATATCTTTGACCTCTTCCTCCCTGAGTTCGATAAACCTTGGGTGATCCACTTAAGGGAAACTTGCTGCTGTTCTACAAACCTCTGCTCTTGGAGGCCCAACACTGTCTACAAGAATAGAAGCACCCGTAGACATCAGCGGGTCCCAGCGCCGAACGAGGTGGAGCCGCTTCCGCGGCCGGGCGAGTTCGTGCTCTTCCTCAGCTTCTTGGACCGCGGATTCGCGCTCCCCTCCTCCGACTTCATCCGGCAGCTGCTGGCTTTCTACAGCATCAAGATATGCGACCTCGGGCCGCACATTGTGCAGCAAATCTCATTGTTTGTGGCGCTGTGCGAGTGCTACTTGGGTTGCCCGCCGTACTTCCCACTGTGGGTATCAATCTTCCACGGGCGGGCGACCCGGGTCAGCAAGGACAACCAGGCGCTCATCCCAAATGGCGGGATCACCTTCCAGGTGAAGTCGGGGGAGAGCTTCATCGACATGGCGCTCCCCAAGAAGGCGCAATCGCAATGGCGCCGATTCTGGTTCTACGCCAAGGAGTACACTCCCCCCGGCGAGGTCTGCATCCCTCAATACGACCCCGAGCCCATCGTCCCGCGACGTCTCAACGTCCGATCGCTGCCGCGCGAGCAGGAAGAGGTGGTGAAGGGGATGCGCCAGGCGATGAAGGACGACGGCTTGACGGTGGCCAACATGTACAACTGTTGGCTCGGCCGTCGCCTGATTCCCCTCCGGTGTCGAGCCCACTCTATGTGGGAGTACCAGGGGCAGAACGACTGCACCCGGTCGACGGCGACCGAGTGGGACGATGCCGAGTACCGGAAGGTGCTTGCCAAGATCACGACGGCCGCCTTCACTTCCTTCGAGGACGGCCTGCAGCCCTTCTCCGAGGACAAGCCGACGCCCCAGGTATGCTGCTGCGACCCCGAACGCCTATATTGTGCTCCTCCTTTTCTAACTCACTTCCTTGGCCCGAATGCAGCGATGGCAGAAGGTCGCCGATCATCTTCCCCCCTTGCGGGGAAAGAGCCTCCGGAAATGACCGAAGGCGAGGAGGAGGAGGTCGACGACAAGGAGGAGCGCACCGAGTCGGACTCCGAAGCGAGGGACTTCGTCCGACTCCCGCGCGGGGCGAAGAGGGGCGCAACGTCTTCGTCGCAGGGCGCGCCAAAGCCGCCGGAGGGTGACGGGGACGAAGAGGCGACCTCTCACCCGGAGGAAGGGGAGCCCTCGAAGGGGGAAGCCGAGCCGCAGCCCAAGCGGCTGCGCCCAACTATCCTTGAAGGTTCCATAAAGCTCCAGCGCCCTCTGAAGGACGCCATCGACGCTGGAGCCCGAGCCGGTCCGGGCGTGAAGGCGATCCCCACGGTGAAGTAAGTATCTCCTGTCAAGCTTTGCTTCCTTATGGGCGGGATTTACGACTGACCCGCCCCAATCCCCCGCAGGTCCAAGAGGAAGGTCCTGGCAAGACCCGCTTCGATTGGGACGGCGGCCACGAGAGCGGCCGAGGCGAAGAAGGCGGCCGACCTGAAGAAGGCCGCAGAAACGAAGAAGGCGCCCTCCGACCTTGTGGACACGGGGTCGGCTCGGGAAGAGCATGTCGTCGCGAGCAAGGCGGGGGATGCGAGCGCCAGCCGCGCCGAGCGCACTGCTGAGGCTTTCCCCTTGGCTAGCGTGGGCCGCGGGGGCGCGGCGAGTGCGGCGATGGGACCAGGCGCCGCTCCCCCCGCGGTAGAGGAGGAGTCGGCAGGCGTCGGATCGACTGAAGCCCGGGGGTGGATGTCGTGGCACCCGAAGTTGAAGAAGACACCGCCGAGGAAGGCGGCCTCTCGGCGCCGATGAAGGAGCGTCGGTCCAAGGCAGCTAGGGACCAAGTCCGTCCCAGCGACCCCGAGACGCGAACGGAAGGGGCGACGTCGACCGACGCGATGATGCAGGCGGGTGAAGCGGCCAAGTCGCGCCGTCCTCCGCCTTCGACTCTGACCTTCACTGAGCTCCACACGGCGCTCGGTGAAGTGCACGTGGTAAGCACTCCTGTACTCGCAGTCCGGTCCTCCCCCAGTCCTCGAGGGTCGACTTGGCCTGAAGGGGCGAGTCGAGGCTCTCTTTTGCACCTGGACTGCCATTGTTGACCTTCGCGTCGTTCTTTATGCAGGCGGAGGTGAAGCGACTGACGGCGCTCGTAGAGGAGGCGGCACAGAAGAACCGCAAGCTTATCGCTCTGGGCAGTAAGTCGCGTCCACGTGTCTCCCCCTCCTAGTCGCGCCCGTGCAGTTGGACCTTTGTTCTCATCGTCCTTTTTTCTGTAGCAGAGGCGCATGCGAAGGCGCTTGCAGAAGCTCGCGAAGGATTCGTGAAGGAGTCCTTTTACCGGGAAGCCGAATTCCGGGCGAAGTAGGCCGAAGAGGCGAGGAAGAAGGCGAAGGCGGAGGTGGCGGACCTAACGAAGGTCCTGGAGGACAAGGGCCGGGAGTTGGAGGATGTTATCGCGGAATACAAGGGGAAGCTGGAGGCCGCGACGGAGGCGCGGGACGCCGCGCGGGGGGCCGCCGCGGCTCTCCGAGAGGAGGTCGCGGCTTTGAAGCTGCAACACGCCAAGGAGCTGGCCGCAGAGAAGGAGGCGTTCGAGGGCATCGTCTTGGCGGTGCAGGCTGAGAAGACCAGCTTCGAGGCGTTTGTCCGTGAGACGTCGCTTCAGCTCCTTGGTAAGTTCCGGCGTTCCCTCATTGGTTATTGTTGATTGCCGAAACGTCGAGTCCGCTTGAGGGGGCCAGTCCCCAAGCGTGGCGAGTCGGCCTCGGGGGCCAGTCCCCGAGCATGGCGAGTCGGCTTCGGGGGCCAGTCCCCGGGCGTGGCGAGTCGGCTTCGAGGGCCAGTCCCCGGTCGTGGCGAGTCGGCCTCGGGGGCCAGTCCCCGAGCGTGGCGAGCCAGCCTCGGGGGCCAGTCCCCGAGCGTGGCGAGCCGGCCTCGGGGGCCAGTCCCCGAGCGTGGCGAGCCCGCATCAAGAGCGAGTTCTAACTTGAATTTCTTCTTGTTGTTGGTGTCAGGTACGAGCGACTTCACAGAGACGGCAACCCCGCGGGAGTGCCTGTCGACCGCGACCGCGCGCATCATCGCCTGTGCGGGGGAGATCCTGGCGGCGCTTCAGTACCTAAGTCCGCGAGAGGTGATTCCGTGGGACACGCCGTCAGTCTTCAAGGCCGTCTCCAACATTCCAGCTGTTGTCGACTGGCTCCGCCGCTCCTCTTGCCGCGTTGGTATTACCATGGCGCTGAGCATGGTGCTGGCCCACTACTCGGAGGGATTTGACGTGGAGGAGGTCACGGCTGGCTTCCCCTCGGAGACGGGCGAGTTTGACGTCGCCGAGGTGCTGCGCTTGATGGAGGCAGTGCGCCCCTACGCCGACCAGGTGTTGGCGACCGCGGACTTGGAGACGCACATTCCCAGCCAGTCGGCGCCTGGGGACGTGGAGAAGGAGGCTGGCCCGGTGGATTTCCCCGCGGAGCGTCTGTTCCATGCTGCGGCTGCCAACTCCCTGTCCACGTACCCGGTCGTCTTGTATACTCCGAAGTTTCGGCATGGCGACGGCGGCGCCGAGCCGGTCGTAGAGGAAGCTCCGGGGCCATCCCAGTAGGGTCTTGTAAACCTGTGAATGATGCCACTCAAATTCCCGCGAGGGTGTGACTCGCGGGTGTAAGTTGTAAATAAAGTGTTAGCTTTTGCTTAAGTATAACTTGGCGACCGCTTTTGAGATATGTAAACGTATCGGTGATGTTTTCTGTTTGAGTTGGGTCCGACTCTCCATGGCCAACAGGCCAGTCGCCATGCGACCCCAATGAAGGCTATCGACTTGACTGTTTTCCTTGTCGAGCTGGGCATCCCCAGTCGCAGTACGTAGTCATTGTAGTGCGAATAGCAGCCTCATGGGTGGAGTAGCGGGATAGTTGCACTGTTTATATGTAGCACGCCTCTCGTCGTGGCTCGGTGAGCCAGTCGCTGGGCGACTCCAAAGGGGGTTCTTGCGGGCGTTGTTCCTTGGCGAGCCGCGGGTCCGTTTTGCGGGGTCCCTGGTCGAAGTACTTAGCCATTTGAGTCACCGGCCTAAGGTAGAGGAGGGCATTGGTGTGCTGTATAGCGTAGCACTAGACGATCGCCGTGGCCCGGGGGCTGGTCGGGCATGCGACCCTGCTGTAGGTTCTAGTCGCCGTTTTCACCTGACAGCGTAAGGGATGGGGGGTAACCGGGCCTGGTGTTGCGCCCGGGTGACCCATCATGCCCTTGTTAGCCCGGCTACTTGGCCGATCGTGGACTTGTCTCTTCAAGCAGCGGCGATCGAAGGTCTCCCAGTACCAAGTCGCTTGCCATGGCGATTGGGCCCGTGTTTATCGAGATGGGAGATGCAGTTATCTGGCAGGCAGCGGAGAGGCGATCGGGGTTGGAGATTGATGCAATCGGCGATTTTGATTAATCTCTGAATTTGTGGGTTACACATTTTCCTTAGGTGTAGAACCGTCAGAGGAGATTGACATTCCAAGGGCGCTCCACCTCTCGGGTGAGTGGTTCGCCTTTGTCGTCCTTGCGGACGTTGGTGAGGTAGTAGGAGTAGTTGCCGAGTACGCGGCTGATGGCGAAAGGTCCTTCCCATGGGGGGGACAGCTTGTGCATGCCTTTCTTGTCTTGAATTAGCCGGAGCACGAGATCCCCGACTTGGAAGGAGCGACTCCGAACGCGACGGCTGTGGTAGCGGCGGAGATCTTGCTGGTAGATGGCGGTCCTGGAAAGTGCGAGGTCCCTGGCCTCATCGAGGAGGTCGATGTCGTCTTGGCGAGCGCGCTCGTTGTACTCTTCGGCGTAGTTGGTTACCCATGGCGAGTCGTAGGCGATATCCGTGGGCATGACCGCCTCGGCGCCGTACACCAGAAAGAAGGGCGTGAAGCCGGTCGACCTGTTTGGTGTTGTGCGAATGCCCCACAACACGGAGGGGAGCTCTTCTGCCCAGCAACCGGCTGCGCGTTCCAGAGGCACCATCAGTCGTGGCTTGAGTCTGTGGAGGATGCTCTGGTTTGCTCTTTCCGCTTGGCCGTTCGACTCGGGGTGTGCGACCGACGCGAGGTCGAGTCAGATGCCTTTGTCCTCACAGAAGTCGGCCATCTCCCCTTTGGCGAAATTTGTGCTGTTGTCTGTTATGATGCTGTGAGGGTAGCCATACCGGCAGATAAGCTCGCGTAGGAACTTGGTGGCTGTTTTTCCGTCGCACTTCTTGATGGGCTTTGCTTCTACCCATTTGGTGAATTTGTCCACCGCGACTAAGAGGTGAGTGTATCCGCCGGGGGCTGTTTTGAATTTCCCTACCATGTCCAGGCCCCAGACGGTGAACGGCCAGGTGAGGGGGATGGTCTTCAGTGCTGATCCTGGCATGTGCGACTGGCTTGCATACTTTTGGCACCCGACGCATGAGCGGACGAGCGCGACTGCGTCTTCGTGTGTTGTTGGCCAATAGAAGCCATGACGGAAGGCTTTGGCGACTATTGAGCGCGCGCCTGCGTGGTGGCCGCAGTCCCCTGCGTGGATGTCGCGCAGGATTTTGCGCCCTTCGTCAGCGCCGACGCACCGCTGGAACACCCCGAGACGCTGCGCTCGTATAGCTCTTTGTTGATGATGGTGAAAGACTTGCACCTGCGTACGATTGCTCGTGCTTCAGTTTCATCCATTGGCAGCACCTGGCGTTCGAGGTAGCTTAGGTATGGCTCCGTCCAGTCGTCGCTGTCGGAGGCGAGTGCGACTAGGGTGGAGTCGGGTGCAGGAGGCTCGGCAATGTCCAGCTCGCGAGGTGTGCGCACCGAGGGGTGGCTGAGGATATCGAGGAAGACGCCTGGAGGAGGTTGGAGTCGCTTGGACCCGAGTCTGGCTAGCGCATCTGCTTCTTCATTCTTGCGCCCGTCGACCCATTCGACGACGTGGCCGGCGAAGCTGGCGCCTGCTTGGTCGACCGCGCGCTTGTATGCGAACATGTTGGCGTCGATGGCGTCGCAGGTGCCGGAAGTCTGGCTGGCGACCAGGTCGGAATCGCCGAGACAGCGCAGCCGTGTTGCGCCCATCTCTTTTTCTACTCGCATGCCGTGTAGGAGCGCCTCGTATTCGGCCATGTTGTTGGTGCAGGGCTCGAACCGGAGTTGCAGGACGTACTTCACGATGTCACCTTTTGGCGATGTGAGGACGACTCCTGCGCCTGCCCCCTCGAGGTTCTTGGAGCCGTCGAAGTGCAGTGTCCAATGCTTGAGGTCCGCGGGAGAGCTTGGTTGCTGGGCCTCTTCCCAGTCGGCGAGGAAGTCGGCGAGTGCCTGAGACTTGATGGCGTGGCGCGACTCGTAGGTGATGTTGTGGACGCCGAGTTCGACTACCCACTTGGCGATCCGGCCAGTTGCGTCACGGTTATGGATGATGTCGGCGAGTGGTGTTGAGGCGACTACCTTGATGGGGTGCTCGTGGAAGTAGGGGGCCAGTCGCCTCTGGGCCTTGAGGACTGCGTACACCAGCTTTTGATAGTGCGGGTACCGTTGCTTGGAGTCGATTAAGGCCTCGCTGATGTAGTAGACCGGACGCTGTATCAACTGCTCTTTTCCTTCTTCCTTGCGCTCGACGACCATGACTGCGCTTATCGCGCGATTTGACGCAGCGACATACAGTAGCATAGTCTCTTGTGGTAGCGGGGCCGCGAGGATAGGGGCGTTCTGAAGGGCGTGTTGGAGCTCTTCCAGGGCCCGTTGCGCTTCTTCTGTCCACTTGAATGATTCTGACTTCTTGAGCAGGCGGTAGAGTGGCGTGGCCTTATCACCGAGCCTGGGTATGAAGCGACTGAGGGCTGCGACCCGGCCGGCGAGTTTTTGTGCGTCGACCAGGCAGGTTGGCTGTTTGGTTCGCATGACCGCCAGTGTTTTATCCGGGTTGGGCTCGATGCTGCGCTTGGAGACGACGTAACTGAGCAGCTGTCCTAAAGGGACCCCGAAGGTACACTTTAAAGGGTTGAGCTTGATCTTGTATCGTCGTAAGTTGGCGAATGTCTCGGCAAGGTCAGTGATGAGGTCGGCCTGGCGAGTCGACTTGACTACCACGTCGTCGATGTAGACGTGTACGTTGCGGTCGATTTGGCTCTCCAGGCAGCTGTTCATGCATCGTTGGTATGTCGCTCCGGCGTTTTTGAGGCCGAAGGTCATGGATGTGTAGCAGTAGGCACCCAAGGGCGTGATGAATGCTGTCTTCTCTTGGTCTTCTTTGGCCATCTTTATTTGATTGTACCCGGAGTACGCATTGAGGAAGCACAGCGACTCGGACCCGGCGACCGCGTCGATAATCTGGTCGATTCGCGGCATGCGTGATTGAGGCTACTGTAATCGATACACATGCGCCATGTCTTGTTCTTATTTAGCACCAGGACTGGTTTTGCCAGCCATTTGGGGTGCTTGATTTCGATGATGAAGCCGGCGGCGAGCAGTCGGTTCACTTCTTCGGCGATTGCGCGCTGTCGCTCTTCTCCTACGGGGCGCATTGCCTTCCTAACGGGGCGTGCGGAGGGGTCGACGTGTACTTTGTGCTCAGCAAGTTCTCTCGGGACACCCGGCATGTCAGACGGTTTCCATGCAAAGATATCTCGATTCTCACGGAGGAACTTGATGAGCGTGCTTTCCTATTGGGCGGACAGGCCCGTCCCAATGGTAATTTGCCTACTTGGATCATCCTCTACAAGATCTACTTGACGAGTGTCGGTTGTAGGCTTGAAAGTTGCTGCGGACGAGTCGAGCTCGGTCGGCTTCTCCAGGATGGCGGGGTCGTTGCGGTCGACTGGGTACTTGGCGAGCTCGGCGGAGTTGTCGTGTTCGTCGGCGATGATGGCGTCGGCGAGCTTGGCGCTGACGTCCTCGCACTCCAGTGCCATCTCCGGGTCGTCGTGGACGGTGATGACGCCACGAGGCCCTGGCATCTTCATCATGTTGTAGGCGTAATGAGGTGCGGCGATGAACCGGGCGAACGCCTGTCGGCCGAGCACGCAGTGATAAGAGCTGCGGAAGTTGACCACCTCGAATGTTATCCGCTCAGTGCGGTAGTTCACGGGTGTGCCGAAGGTGACTGGTAGCGTGACCTTGCCGATCGGGAAGGCCTTCCGCCCGGGGACGATGCCATGGAATGTGTGAAGGAGATATGCCTTAGAGGCAATAATAAAGTGGTTATTATTTATATCTTTATGTTTATGATAAATGTTTATATATCATGCTATAATTGTATTAACCGAAACATTAGTACATGTGTGATATGTAAACAACAAAGAGTCCCTAGTATGCCTCTTAACTAGCTTGTTGATTAATGGATGATTAGTTTCATGATCATGAACATTGGATGTTATTAATAACAAGGTTATATCATTACATGAATGATGTAATGGACACACCCATTTAAAGCGTAGCATAAGATCTCGTCATTAAGTTATTTGCTATAAGCTTTCGATACATAGTTACCTAGTCCTTATGACCATGAGATCATGTAAATCACTTATACCGGAAATGTACTTTGATTACACCAAACGCCACTGCGTAAATGGGTGGTTATAAAGGTGGGATTAAGTATCCGGAAAGTATGAGTTGAGGCATATGGATCAACGGTGGGATTTGTCCATCCAGATGACGGATAGATATACTCCGGGCCCTCTCGGTGGAATGTCGTCTAATGTCTTGCAAGCATATGAATAAGTTCATAAGAGACCACATACCACGGTACGAGTAAAGAGTACTTGTCGGAGACGAGGTTGAACAAGGTATAGAGTGATACCGAAGATCAAACCTCGGACAAGTAAAATATCGCGTGACAAAGGGAATTGGTATCGTATGTGAATGGTTCATTTGATCACTAAAGTCATCGTTGAATATGTGGGAGCCATTATGGATCTCCAGATCCCGCTATTGGTTATTGGTCGGAGTGAGTACTCGACCATGTCCGCATAGTTCGCGAACCGTAGGGTGACACACTTAAAGTTGGATGTTGAAATGGTAGAACTTGAATATGGAATGGAGTTCGAATATTTGTTCGGAGTCCCGGATGAGATCCCGGACATCACGAGGAGTTCCGGAATGGTCCGGAGAATAAGATTCATATATAGGATGTCATTTTATGTGATTTAAAATGATGCGGAAGGTTCTATGGAAGGTTCTAGAAGGTTCTAGAAAAGTCCGGAAGAAACCACCAAGGAAGGTGGAGTCCCGGAGGGACTCCACCTCCATGGCCGGCCAACCCTAGAGGAGGAGTCCCAAGTGGACTCCCCCTATGGGGGCCGGCCACCCCCCCACATGGAAGGGGGGAATCCCACCCCAAGTGGGATTCCCACCTTGGGTAGGTTTCCCTATCACATGGAAGGTTTTGGGTTCGGGTCTTATTCGGAGACTTGTAGTCCAACACTTGGGGCTTCCACCTATATAATGAGGGGCCAAGGGGAGGGGGCCGGCCACCAAAGAACCACAAGGTGGCCGCACCCCTATAGTGGCCGGCGCCCCCTCTCCCCAAACCCTAGCGGCCTCTCTCCTCCACCGCATCCCGCACGCTTAGCGAAGCTCCGCCGGATTTCTCCACCACCACCGACACCACGCCGTCGTGCTGTCGGATTCAAGAGGAGCTACTACTTCCGCTGCCCGCTGGAACGGGGAGGTGGACGTCGTCTTCATCAACAACCGAACGTGTGACCGAGTCTACCGCAGCAACAAGAGCCTCATCTTGTAGGCTTTGGAATCTCTTCAAGGGTGAGACTCGATAATCCCCTCGTTGCTACCGTCTTCTAGATTGCATCTTGGCTTGGATTGCGTGTTCGCGGTAGGAAATTTTTTGTTTTCTATGCAACGTTATCCTACAGTGGTATCAGAGCCGTGTCTATGCATAGATGGTTGCACGAGTAGAACACAATGGTTTTGTGATAGAATCAACAAGTACATACAACGGGTGCAAGACAGTTTTGCACATGCGGATACTAAGGTGGCCTTGACGAGCCTAGCATGTACAGACATGGTCTCGGAACACGTGATACCGAAAGGTAGAGCATGAATCATATGGTTGATATGATGAACACTTTGAGTGTTCGCCATTGAAATCACACCTTGTCTCGTGATGATCGGACTTAGGTGCGGTGGATTTGGTTCGTGTGATCACTAAGACAATGCGAGGGATATTGTTTTGAGTGGGAGTTCACCTAGATTTTTAATTATGTTGAATTAAAATTTGAACTCAATTTGTCATAAACTTAGTCTAAACTTTTGCAAATATATGTTGTAGAGATGGCGTCCCCAATCAATTTTAACCAGTTCCTAGAGAAAGAAAAACTTAAGAGCAACGGTAGCAACTTCACCGACTGGTTCCGTCATGTGAGGATCTTCCTCTCTGGCGGAAATCTGCAATATGTGCTTGATGCACCGCTAGGTAACCCTCCTGCAGAAACTGAAACCGATGAAGTAAAAGCTGTTTACGAGACTCGGAAAACTCGGTACTCTCAAGTTCAGTGTGCCATCCTGTGCAGTCTGGAATCCGATCTTCAAAAACGTTTTGAGCACCACGATCCTCATGAGTTGATGAAAGAGCTGAAAGCTATTTTTGAGACTCATGCAGCCGTGGAATGCTATGAAGTATCGAAACATTTCTTCAGCTGTATGATGGAAGAAGGCAGCTCCGTTAGTGAGCACATGCTCGCCATGACCGGGCATGCGAAGAAACTCAGTGACTTGGGAATAGTGATTCCTAAGAGATTGGGGATTAATCGTGTCCTTCAATCACTGCCACCAAGTTACAAGAACTTTTTGATGAACTACAATATGCAGAACATGAACAAGGAGTTACTCGAACTCTTTGGCATGCTAAAAGCTGCTTGAGATTGAGATCAAGAAAGAGCACCAAGTGTTGATGGTCAACAAGACCACCGGTTTCAAGAAACAGGGCAAGTCTAAGGGAAAATTCAAGAAGGGTGGCAAGAAAGCTGCCACGCCTCCCATGAAACCTAAGAACGGCCCTAAGCCCGATGCTTGAGTGCTATTACTGCAAGGAGAAGGGACACCGGAAGCGTAATTGCTCCAAGTATCCGGCTGATCCGAAGAGCGGCCTTGTCAAGAAGAAGAAAGAAGGTATATCTGATATACATGTTATAGATGTTTATCTCCATTGGTTCTCGTTCTAGTACTGTGTATTTGATACCTGGTTCGGTTGCTCATATTTGTAACTCGAAACAGGAACTAAAGAATAAACGAAGACTACTGAAAGATGAAGTGACGATGCGCGTTGGAAATGGATCCAAGGTCAATGTGATTGCTGTCGGCACACTTCCTCTACATCTACCTTCGGGATTAGTTTTAAGCCTAAATAATTGTTATTTTGTACCCGCGTTGAGCATGAACATTATATCTGGATCTTGTTTAATGCAAGACGGTTATTCATTCAAGTCCGAGAATAATGGTTGTTCTATTTTTATGAATAATATCTTTTATGGTCGAGCACCAGAAAAGAATGGCTTATTTCGTTAGATCTCGATAGTAGTGATACGCATATAAATAACATTGATGCTAAGCGAATTAAATTGAATGATAATTCTACTTATATGTGGCACTGTCGTCTTGGTCATATTGGAGTGAAATGCATGAAGAAACTCCATACTGATGGATTACTTGAATCACTTGACTTTGAGTCACTTGATAGATGCGAAGCATGTCTAATGGGAAAAATGACTAAGACTCCATTTTACGGTATGATGGAGCGAGCTACCGACTTATTGGAAATCATACATACCGATGTGTGCGGACCAATGAGCGTAGCATCGCGCGGTGGTTATCGTTATGTTCTAACCTTCACGAGATGATCTGAGTAGATATGGGTATATCTATTTCATGAAACATAAATCCGAAACTTTCGAGAAGTTTAAGGAATTCCAAAGTGAAGTAGAAAATCAACGTAACAAGAAGATTAAATTTCTACGATCTGATCGTGGAGGTGAATATCTGAGTTATGAGTTTGGCATGCATTTAAAGAAATGCGGAATACTTTCACAATTGACACCGCCGGGAACACCACAACGAAACGGTGTGTCCGAACGTCGTAATCGAACTCTCTTAGATATGGTTCGTTCTATGATGTCTCTTACTGATTTGCCGTTATCATTTTGGAGTTATGCATTAGAGACAGCCGCATTCACTTTAAATAGAGCACCATCAAAATCCGTAGAAATGACACCGTATGAATTATGGTTTAATAAGAAACCTAAGCTGTCGTTCCTGAAAGTTTTGGGTTGCGAAGCCTATGTAAAGAAGTTACAACCGGACAAGCTAGAACCCAAAGCGGAAAAATGCATCTTCATAGGATACCCTAAGGAAACTATAGGGTACACTTTCTATCACAAATCCGAAGGCAAAATCTTTGTTGCTAAGAACGGAACCTTTCTTGAGAAAGAATTTCTCACTAAAGAAGTGATCTGGAAGAAAAGTAGAACTCGATGAGATTGATGAATCTATACTCGTTGATCGAGTGTAGCGCGAGTATCGGAAGTTGTACCTGTACCGCCTACACCGGCAACGGAGGAAGCTAATGATAATGATCATGAAACTTCGAACGAGGAAACTACCGAACCTCGCAGATCGACAAGGGAACGTGCCATTCCCGATTGGTATGATCCTTGTCTAAATGTCATGATTGTGGACAACAATGATGAGGACCTCGCGACGTATGAAGAAGCGATGATGAGCCCAGATTCCAACAAATGGCAAGAAGCCATGAAATCCGAAATGGGATCCATGTATGATAATAAAGTATGGACTTTGGTAGACCTACCTGATAGCCGAAAGGCTGTCGAGAATAAATGGATCTTCAAGAGAAAAATAGATGCTGATGGTAATATTACTGTCTATAAAGCTCGACTTGTCGCAAAGGGTTTCCGACAAATTCAAGGAGTTGACTACGATGAGACTTTCTCCCCTGTAGCGAAGCTAAAATCTGTGAGGATTTTGGTAGCAATAGCTGCATTTTTCGATTATGAGATTTGGCAGATGGATGTCAAAACGGCGTTCCTTAATGGAGACATTGAGGAAGAGTTGTATATGGTACAACCCAAAGGTTTTGTCGATCCTAAAAATGCGACAAAGTATGCAAACTTCAGCGTTCAATCTATGGACTCGAAGCAAGCATCGAGAAGTTGGAACCGACGCTTTGATAAGGTGATCAAAGACTTCGGGTTTATACGAGTGTCATGGAGAGGCCCGTATTTACAAGAAAGTGAGTGGGAGCTCCGTAGCATTCCCGATATTATATGTAGATGACATATTATTGATTGGGAATGATATAGAACTATTAAGCAGTGTAAAAGGTTATTTGAATAATAGTTTTTCAATGAAAGACCTTGGTGAAGCATCGTATATATTAGGCATCAAGATTTATAGAGATAGATCAAGACGCCTAATAGGGCTATCACAAAGTACATACATGGACAAGATTCTAAAGAAGTTTAGAATGGACGAAAGTAAGAAAGGGTTCTTACCTATGTTACCGGGCAAGGTCTTGAGTAAGACTCAAGGACCAGCTACGGCGAAAGAAAGAGAAAGGATGAGTAATATCCCCTATGCCTCGGCGAGTAGGATCTATCATGTATGCCATGCTATGTACTAGACCGGATATAGCACATGCTGTTAGTTTGACTAGCGAGATATCAAAGTGATCCAGGAATGGAACACTCTGGACAGCGGTCAAGAATATCCTGAAGTACTTGAAAAGAACTAAGGATATGTTTCTTTGTTATGGAGGTGACCAAGAGCTCGTTGTAAGTGGTTACACCGATGCAAGTTGGAACACCGATCCCGATGACTCTAAGTCACGGTCCGGGTACGTGTTTATATTGAATGGTGCTGCGATAGAGCTGGGCAAGCTCGAAGCGGTGCACGGTGGCAAAGTCTTCAACAGAATCGAGTACATAGCGGCTTCGGAGGCTTCATCGGAAGCGGTATGGATGAAGAGGTTCATTGTAGAGCTCGGTGTGGTTCCTAGTGCATTGGACCCATTAATCATTTACTCGTGATAACATGGGTGCCATCGCCAATGCACAAGAACCAAGGTCACACAAGAGGCTGAAGCATATCAAGCTGCGTTACCACTCGATTCGCGAGTACATCGAAGATGGAGAAGTAAAGATTTTCAAAGTACACACTGATCTGAATGTAGCAGATCCGTTGACTAAAGCTCTCCCTAGGGCAAAGCATGACCAACACCAGAATGCCATGGGTGTTAGGTATATTACAATGTATTCTAGATTATTGACTCTAGTGCAAGTGGGAGACTGAAGGAGATATGCCCTAGAGGCAATAATAAAGTGGTTATTATTTATATCTTTATGTTTATGATAAATGTTTATATATCATGCTATAATTGTATTAACCGAAACATTAGTACATGTGTGATATGTAAACAACAAAGAGTCCCTAGTATGCCTCTTAACTAGCTTGTTGATTAATGGATGATTAGTTTCATAATCATGAACATTGGATGTTATTAATAACAAGGTTATATCATTATATGAATGATGTAATGGACACACCCATTTAAAGCGTAGCATAAGATCTCGTCATTAAGTTATTTGCTATAAGCTTTCGATACATAGTTACCTAGTCCTTATGACCATGAGATCATGTAAATCACTTATACCGGAAAGGTACTTTGATTACACCAAATGCCACTCGCGTAAATGGGTGGTTATAAAGGTGGGATTAAGTATCCGGAAAGTATGAGTTGAGGCATATGGATCAACGATGGGATTTGTCCATCCCGATGACGGATAGATATACTCCGGGCCCTCTCGGTGGAATGTCGTCTAATGTCTTGCAAGCATATGAATAAGTTCATAAGAGACCACATACCACGGTACGAGTAAAGAGTACTTGTCGGGAGACGAGGTTGAACAAGGTATAGAGTGATACCGAAGATCAAACCTCGGACAAGTAAAATATCGCGTGACAAAGGGAATTGGTATCGTATGTGAATGGTTCATTCGATCACTAAAGTCATCGTTGAATATGTGGGAGCCATTATGGATCTCCAGATCCCGCTATTGGTTATTGGTCGGAGTGAGTACTCGACCATGTCCGCATAGTTCGCGAACCGTAGGGTGACACACTTAAAGTTGGATGTTGAAATGGTAGAACTTGAATATGGAATGGAGTTCGAATATTTGTTCGGAGTCCCGGATGAGATCCCGGACATCACGAGGAGTTCGGAATGGTCCGGAGAATAAGATTCATATATAGGATGTCATTTTATGTGATTTAAAATGATGCGGAAGGTTCTATGGAAGGTTCTAGAAGGTTCTAGAAAAGTCCGGAAGAAACCACCAAGGAAGGTGGAGTCCCGGAGGGACTCCACCTCCATGGCCAGCCAACCCTAGAGGAGGAGTCCCAAGTGGACTCCCCCTATGGGGGCCGGCAACCCCCCCACATGGAAGGGGGAATCCCACCCCAAGTGGGATTCCCACCTTGGGTAGGTTTCCCTATCACATGGAAGGTTTTGGGTTCGGGTCTTATTCGGAGACTTGTAGTCCAACACTTGGGGCTTCCACCTATATAATGAGGGGCCAAGGGGAGGGGCCGGCCACCAAAGAACCACAAGGTGGCCGCACCCCTATAGTGGCCGGCGCCCCCTCTCCCCAAACCCTAGCGGCCTCTCTCCTCCACCGCATCCCGCACGCTTAGCGAAGCTCCGCCGGATTTCTCCACCACCACCGACACCACGCCATCGTGCTGTCGGATTCAAGAGGAGCTACTACTTCCGCTGCCCGCCTGGAACGGGGAGGTGGACGTCGTCTTCATCAACAACCGAACGTGTGACCGAGTACGGAGGTGCTGCCCGTTCGTGGCGCCGGTGATCAAGATCTTCTACGCGCTTTTGCAAGCGGCAAGTGAACGTCTACCGCAGCAACAAGAGCCTCATCTTGTAGGCTTTGGAATCTCTTCAAGGGTGAGACTCGATAATCCCCTCGTTGCTACCGTCTTCTAGATTGCATCTTGGCTTGGATTGCGTGTTCGCGGTAGGAAATTTTTTGTTTTCTATGCAACGTTATCCTACAATGTGACCTTGGTGTTCTCGAGGCGTGAGTCTGGTAAGCCGAGTCGCTGGAAGGTTTCGTAATACAGAATGTTGATGGAGCTTCCTCCGTCCATCAAGGTTTTCGGCAGCCAGTAGTCGGCTACCTTGGGCCTGACGACCAGCGCCACTCGGCCAGGGTACTCGATGCGGGGAGCGTGGTCTTCGCGACTCCAGGTGATGCTTTGCTCGGACCAGTTGAGGCACCGGGGTACGTCAAGGACGACCGCGTGTACTGCCACTGCCCTTGCGAGGACCTTCCTGTCCCGACGATCGCCGACTCCGGTGAAGGTATGGAGCGAGCCGGCGCTGCGACCGAAACCTTCTCCCTTGTGCTGATATGGGTCCTTGGCGCGGTCTTTGTGCTGATTGCCGCCGTCGTTTTCCTTGGCGCGGCGGGCCTTCTCTATCTGCTTCAGGGAGTAGCAGTTTCCCGTCGTGTGTGTTGAGGGCTTGCCCTCCCTGCTGTGGTAGATGCACGGGGCGTCCAGGAGGCTGCGGGCATCGAAGCGCTTATGCTGAGGCCGGTCCTCCCGTGGCGCACGGTTGTCGCGTCGGAAAGATTTTGGCTCGCGCTGCTCGTAGTCGGCGTTGGCGACGAGCTCGTTGTGTCCTCCGTCGGCGCGGCGCTTGCCGTTGTTGGATCGGCCGCCGAATCGGTAGTCGCCGCGTCGAGACTCTGTGTGAACGGGGCGGCGATTGCGCCGCTGGCCGTACTCGTCGTCCGAGTCGACTGTAGGGTCTTCGTCGGCGTAGCGGGTGGCGATGTCGAAGAGCTCGGAGATTGAAATGTTATCTCTGCTGACGCGGCGGAGCTTGGTGCTTAGCGGTTCGTACCGGCAGCACCGTCGGAAGCAGTAGATTGCCGTGTCCGTGCTAATGCCGTTGGAAGTCGTCCACATATCTTGCCAGCGCTGCACCCACCGACGAGTCGACTCGCGCGGGCCCTGGACATAGCGATCCAGGTCTTTTATAGTTGTTGCGCGAGTGTACGTGCTGGCGAAGTGCTGGATAAATGCGGCACGGGCTTCTTCCCACGAGTCGATGCTGTTGGCGGTGAGGGTGTTGAAACAGTGGCGATTGACGCCATCCATCATGAGAGGCCTTGGATGCCCATTGCCATGGCGTACGAATCGATCCAGACCGTGGGGTCGATGTGTGTATCGTACTTCTCGATGTCGCGGGGCCCCTTGAACCCAGCGGGGTACGGCTCGCCTCTGATCATTGGCCCGAAGCAGGCGGGGCCGACTCGAGTGAACGCGCTTTGGCGTGGGGCTTCATCAGCGTAGCGGTCATTCAGCCGGTTTCGCGCCCGCCATTCTTGATCGTTGACGATGTGGGTGCGCGCATCGACGGGTTGCCCATTGGCGGCGACCATCACTCGCGCGGGGCGCGGCTCGATTCGGTTGTTGGTCGAGTGGGCCGCACGCGGTGCTGGCTGCGGACAGTTGTTGGCGTTGGCGACTGCGCGGTTTGCCGCGCCGGATGACGCCGCGCGACTGGTGGATGTGCGCGAATAAAGTCGCCCTTGCGAGTCAGCGGCGGCGTGTTGCTGCTCTAACGGCTTGGCGACCAGGGCCTTGGCGTGCTGGACGAGGATCGCGCCGTCTCCCGTTTCGGGGAGCCTCGCAAGAACGGCTTGGGCGGCCGCAACGTTGTCAGCTGGAGATGAGTGTAGTGGCAGGCCATTGGCGTCAACTTCCGCCCGAGGAACTTCGGGTGGTGGTGGTGGTGGTGGTGGTGGTGGCGGTGGTGGTGCTCCATGTGCCGCCCTATCGGCAGCGGCCCGACTTCCTTCCGGGGCGTCGGGGTTCTGGACTCGGGCGATCCGAACTTCTCCGTCCGGATCGTCAAAGTTACGACGCGCGCTGGGGAAGTCGTGCGCGCGGGCGCGCTCCATGCGCAGGCGATTGCGCTGCTGGCGATAGTGAGACACGGCTCTTACTTCGTCTTGCTCGAGGCGAAATTTCTGCCGTTCAGCGAGCTCCTTCTTCCTCTGCTCTTCGAGGGCCGCCCGGTGCGCCTCGATCTCGGTCGCGGTGGCGGTTGCAGGGAGGGGGGGTGGTGAAGGCATCGATCGGAGGCTCCTCCTCGCCTCCTGCCATGAAGACGGCGGTTGGGTAGCGGTAGCGTGGGGCCTCGACGGAGTCCGAATCGGAATCGCTGCCGAAGAGGGAGAGGACGGAGTCATCCCCGAAGTCGCTTGGGTGAGAGACCAAGGAGATGGAGTCTTTAAACGACGCCGTGGCGATGGAGCCGGCGGTCGGGGACACATCGGTGGACCCGGCGACCGATGCCGTGGCGATGGAATCGGCGTCGAACGCCGCGACGCCGGAGTCGGCGGCTGGGGTTGCAGCGACGGAGTTGGCGGCCGACGCCGTGATGATGGGATCGGCGATCAGCGCCACGGCCGCCGAGTCGGCGTCGTCCTCCAGGGCCGACTCGGCCTCCGCGTACACCTCGCCGGTGACTGGGCGAGTGGCGGTGAGGAGTTGGCCCGGCGCGAAGGGGTCGTGTGATCGACCGGGGCGGGGCTCGGTGGGGTCGCTGACGCCGGCGAGCCCAACAAAGAGGTTGATCGAGCCGATCGGCACCATCCAGGCGTGCTTGAGGGGTGACGAGGCGGGCCGGTAGGTGCTTGGCTGGATGTGGAAGAAGCTGCCGGTGGCGATCATCCTACCGGAAGCGACCGGCCACCGTACTGGCGAGTAGGGCCTCGCCGCAGCTCGGAGGCTTGATGTCCCATGCCCCACGGTGGGCGCCACTGTCGTGGATATGACCATGGCAGATGCTACAGGGGGTAGCACTTCGTTGATGCGAGGGCAAGGGAACATCGCCATCTGCGGGTCGAGGTGCAAGGGACGCAAGGTTTTACCCAGGTTCAGCCCCTCCGGAGAGTAAAAGGCCTACGTCCTGCTAGATCTTATTGCTCAGGGGGTGTTTGTTGTGGCTTTTTTTGGCTTTTGGCTTTGGCAAAAGCCACCAAAAGCACCTAAATAGGAGCTTTTTTTGGCTTTTGGATTTTGGAAGCTGGATTTTGAGAATTACAATGGGGGGGGGGCTCAGTCGGCGCGGAGCCAAGAGCTTACAGGGGAGATCGGATCTCAGACGTTGTGTCCTCTAGGGTTTAGCCCGGGGTTTATATATCCACCCCCGGTCTAGGGTTAGAAGGAGATAACTCCGAATCGTATCAGTTGCTACTAATCCGGGATACATCACCCTTCTACAAGCAATCTTCTTATCCAGCCGTGCGGATTTCCTCCTTGGGTCTTCGGCCCAGTCGCCTTCGGGTCCAGTCGGCTAGGCGACTGGCGGTCTTCCTGGACCTTCGTCCTTGTGGCGAGTGGGACTGGCGACCCACCCCTTATGGGCATATCCCCATCACCGATCTAATTCGCCTCGCCACAGACCCGTCGTTGCGCATGCAGTGGAGCGGCGCCAGGTGTGGACTATACAACGACCTCAAGTCCGGCGGGGCTATTTTTACCGTGAGGAATTGATGGGGTACTTTTGTGTGTGATAAGAAAATAATATTTGGGGCCTTTTACAAAATAAAACCAGTTGTTAGGTTTTCACTTGCCATGTAGGCCTGACATGTGGACCCGTCTGGTGACAAATTGTGTTAAACAACTAAACATGAATAATCAGTGCTATTTTCACACACCATCCCCGAAAGAAGTATTTATGTGTCAAAAAAAACCTAAAGTGGTGGTTATGCGATAAGACAGTATTAAATGTGGTAGTTTTTTTTTTTACATTTTCTCTAGACCGTTGGACGTCACTCAGAAACAACTGTTGCATACTCATTTCGTCCTCAAATAAGTGGACATCTAACTCTAAACTTTGTCCACAAAAGAGTGTATTTATATCTTTTCGATGCACTTCAATTGCTTATCTCTCATCGCACGGAAATTAAACCTAATAATATTAAGCACATATTTTTCTTGTTTTCTACATGCACTTAGCTTATTGGAGGTGAAATAATTAAAGAGAAGAGATGCATGTTCTTAATGTATTTTTTACTCCACTTCATAATTTGTTTTAGAAAACCCGTATGTACACTTATGAACAGAGGGAGTACTCCTAGACCAAACCACGGCATGACCCCGCACCCTAGATTCCGGCAGGTCAATCTGTACACCATGGATTGGGTTGTGAGCTTGATGGGCAGAGACTGTGTTGTAGGAACTGCCGTTGATACATCTTGGGAGATGCCAGCAGCTGTTCGTGCTGCGCCGGCGGCGGCGACGGGATCGTTCAACCCTAGAACAGATTGGGGAAAAACGAGGAGAGAGAGAATAGCAAGGGTTCCTGTACCAGAATATGAAGAGAACCAGGGTCATTTTTGCATATGTGCCATTGTGGGTGCGGCTGTGTTTGATCTTGTCCATAGAATTTGAGGCAACGGTCCAGATCCTTGTGGAATCATGTAGCACACTAAGAGGCGAAATCGTATCCTTCTACAGTCAAAGCGGTGATGGTGGAGACCACCGGCCGACGGTGAATTAAAAGGGACAGAAGAAGATGTGCTATCGTGTTAAATCTTGATTGGATAAAAATGTACCATGAACAGTATCCAATCCAAAACTCTGAGATTTGAGCAAAGAGGTTCAACTTTTATATATAGTATATATATATAAGCAGTGTGGGCCCGCGTGCCGTATGCTCCCGTTTATGCACGCCTCGTGCGTCACTTGCTCCGTGAACCCGTGGGTACTGTACGACAGTACGAGGCCGTAGTCTAGTCTACGTATTGCGACATGTCTGCGTCGATCGACGGGCATGAAGGAGGGCGTGATTGCTGCATGGCTACAATAATTGACGCTGCACGCACAAGCGTGACAACCCTGACATGCCGAGCACGGCCATGGGATAAGCCCATGCGTTGCTCACTGCTCGCTCAGCTGTTTGACTTGTGCCTTCACCGTCTAACAGATCTCGTATTTTTCTGCTCTTAAAACACGAGTAGAGGACCCTGTATTTAGTTTTCACCGCTGAAAATTCGTCCGAGCTAGCAGACTCCGTATCCCCGTACGGAGTCTGCTAGCTCGGACGAGTTGCCAACCACGTAAAACAAGGTTTTAGACAACAATTTCACAACAATTTGACATCAAACATAGCACATCCAAAATATATGATGCATAATTCATAGTTTTTTTTACATCACAACGCGATCAACGCAATCATAGCCAATGTTCAAGCCACAGAAATTCCCAATTGTGATCAACCATCAACGAGTACATCGCCAGCGGCACCACCACTCGCCGGAGACTCAGCTCGAGGAGTCGACGAACCAAGAGTACTTGCAGCACTAGCTTCATCATCCATGGTGAGTAGTGCTTTCTTCTTGCACTTAGATTCTCTGTCCCTCAACTTCCACTTAGGAAGATGTTTTTTGAGAAACACAGTACAAACGCAGACGCTCACATACACGCGTATACACTCACCCCTATGAACGCACACACGCACACCCTACCCCTCTGAGCATCTCCGGAAGACTGAGCCGGCGGATTGGATCTTGAAATTGACGAAGTCACCATAGGCGCCTCGCTGTCGACGGGAACGTCGCCTCCCACTGAATGAATATTCCGCCTTTATGAGACACACAGATGTCAAATCTAGGATTTGAACTCTGGTGGGCTGGGGGTACAACCACCCTCCTAACCACCCAACCTCAGGTTGGTTCTCCACTTAGGAAGATGTTGAAGAATGGAAAAAAGCAATGTTGAAACTGAAATTTCTTGTTCTTGGAGTCGTCCATGTCTTTGTACTTTCTGAAGTAACTGGTTCTTAAGAATGAGAGCAAAGCCTCTTTTTCTCGGTCAGCCCGTTTAGAGGTGATAATGCCGGAAATACGCAGCGGGATTCAGGTACTCGTGAGCCTGTTTGCACTGTGCGCATAATAAAACGGGTATTGTCGTGACTTCAAAAATATAGATAAAAAATTTGCATGTAAAGGAGGCATGTACGCATGTACGTGCTAAATTACGTACCGAAAATCGAAAATATGTAGGCTGGGAAAAATCGTAAGTTTAAAATGAATAGACTGAAGGGATCTCGTAAGTTTTTAAACGGTCGGTGACGTAGTCCGCAAACACCTTGTAAATCAGCAGCACCCATGTTCTGAACTACGTTTCTAGATGTGTCAATAAGCTCACTAATCTGCTTCCAAAGCTCTGGTTTCTGTAGTTGATCTGTCCCCAAATCCATTTCTTGCACGTGTGTAGTGTGTACGCATCACTCATCTACCTCAGGGCAAGTTGGGTTCAGCTAAGACACGAATGGACGAATTTTAACAGCAGGCAGTCATTTTGCGAACTTTATCCCCCAAAACAAAACACATGATAAAGCAACAGCCACAGAGACGAAATGAACTATCGCATCACCCTCACCGCTACCTGCCGCAAGTCAAATGTCGAGCTGAGCACGTCTCACAGGAGCCACAGATACAAATGAGGAACTGGTCAAGAGTCAAATACCTCGCCAATAGGGCGACGCCTGTTCGTCGACATGGACGTGGCTCGACTCATTGCGACATGGACGTGGAGCAACAGAAACACTGTTTCCTGGAACGACACAGGCTCGCTGTCGCGCGCTGCTCGGCTCATCGCGACACGCATGAAATGCCTGTCTTACAAGTCCGACGCAGCAGGTCGCTTCACCGGTCAGTCAAACGCAGCGAAATTGTTGGCAATTGTACATGGTAGCAACAGGTGCAGGGACTTGGTCAGAGGACGTTTAATTAAGTGCAGAAAAAATGACGTTTCATCCGGACGCAGCCAGGAGTTGAATTTAGCAGAGAAGCGTGCTCCGAAGAGATTTTCTCGCACGCGAGTGGCCATAAGCTGTGTTCCGTTTCAAATAAAAAGACTATAAGCTGTCTCTGAAGAGCATTATTTATACTTGCAACAACGATGGCCGTGCTACATTGTTAACAGTGTGACAACGTGCGACACCTCGTGCGTGGAGTGGAGATCATTGCTCGGATGTGATGTGATGTGGGTCGGTCTTCTTCTGTATAGTTTTTGGGTGTTCTTATGCGCTGGACCTACCATGATGGTGCGTGTGCTGCCGGCCGGGTACTAGGGCTATGTTTGGAAGCCTGAGTTCTATTTGAAGCTCACTTAGGCAGTCGTGTGAGATTATCTGCGATTTCGGAACGAGCCATGATTTAGAATTGGCATGTTATTTGTTAGGTCGGGCTGCATGGTTTGGCCAAAAAAGTTTATTTATTTATTTGCCTACAGCCAACACCAACCTCGATGAAGATAAAACTATACATATTTGGTACCATCTAAGCAAGAGGTCACCTCTTCTCTATAACGGACAGCCTTACCATACTATCACCTCCCATCGCACCGAAATCACAGTTCATCACTTGCACACTTACGGAGCTAGCAGTTCCCAAATTCAGCCCTAGCTACTTCAAATGTTAGTTCATAATGACATTCTCGAGCGATTACGAATGGTTGTTTATCATCATAGGGTAGATCAACATACAAGGATCAAACAGAGGTTCCAGAAAGAGGGGATCAAAGGGGGTTATTCTTCTTCTTCTTCACTTTTTCACTTCATTTCTTCTCCTTCTCAAATGGTGGTGTGGCATCTGGCTTTCCACATTATGTTTGCCCACTCGAGTCTCTTCTTCTTTCAGGCTTCATTGTCGCATGCCTACACGCCATGGCCGATCGCAACTTCATCAAAAGTGAGAACCCCTTCGAAGAAGTCATCCTCGCCCCAACCTAGAATCCAGTTGTGAAAAATGCAGCAAGAAATGACCAACTTCACTTGGGTGTCAAAAGTGTGGAACGGTTTCTGGTCAAGGACCTTGAAGCTGTTCTTCAATGCAACAAAGACCCTCTCAATGGTGACTCTAAGGTTTGAGTGTCTCAGATAAAACAACTCTTTCTCATTCTGAGGTCGGTTCCTTGTAGTAAAATCGTTGAGGTGGTACCTTGTTTTCCTGAACGGAGGTAGACACTACTAGGAAAACCATTATAGGTAGAAATGTATTTTGTGGCGCACGAAAAAAAGATGCTCCACAAAAATTATTTTTGTGGTGCACCAAAAAATATGCTCCACGAGATATTTATAATTTCGTGGCGCATGTAGCGCCGGTGCGCCACGGAACTTTCTTTACGTGGCGCATGTGGACGGATGCGCCACATAACCTTCATGGGGCTCACGCATATGCGCCACGAAGTTCATCTTTCTCTGGCGCATGTAGGCATATGTGCCACATAAAGTTAAAGGAATTTTTTATCCCCACGCAACTTCACCCCCCCCCCCCGATCACGTTTTTTAGCACTGTAAAATATGAAAGAAATAGATAGAAATTTTAAAAAATAAAATCCTTCGAGGTGTCCATGTATTATGTCACCTAGTACCACTGAGAATTAATAAACATGAATTTCGACTTTTTTTTGCAAAATTGTGCTGCAAAATCATCGAACTGGATTTCTGGTTGCATACGAACTAGAAAAAAAAACGCACAATATGACAAAATGGCCGGGGGAAAATTATATATTTGAATTCACCTGGGCTTGCCCGGTTAGAAATTTTTTAGAATCGCCAAATTCAAAAAGAGTAAAAAGATACGGAAAAGTTAAGATTTTTTCCTGCAAAAATAAAAAAAATCGAAAAAAAATTCTATGGCGCACCATATGCCCTATGCGCCACAGAAATTTTAAGCTGAATTTTGAATTTTCGGTGGCTTTCTCCTCCTCCACTTCTCGTTCTTCTCCCTTCTCCTCCTCCTACTCCTCCACTTCTCCTTCTTTCCCTCCTCCTACTCCTCTACTTCTCCCTTTGTCTCCCTTCTCCTCTTTCTCCTCCCTTCTTCTCCCTCCTCCTCCTCCTCCTCCCACCACCTCCTCCTACTCCGGCGATGACCTCCTCCTTCGGCGACCTACTCCTCCTCCTCCGGCGACCTCCTCCTCCACCCACCCACCACCACCACCTTCTCCTCCTCCTCCGGCGACCACCACCACCTCCTCCTTCACCTCATCCTCCTCCTCCACCACCACCACCACCACCACCTCCTCCACCACCACCACCACCACCTCCTCCTCCTACTCCATGACCTCCTCCGGCCGGCCTCCTCGGCCTCCTCGGCCTCCTTCTCCACCCACCCACCCTCCTGACCTCCGACAAAATTTCAAAAATAATACCCAGCGAAAAATTCTGGCGGCCCCAGATCCAGATTTTTTTTAAAAAAAATTCAAAAAAAATCGGTGGCGCACCACAGCTAGGTGCGCCACAGAAGATTTCTGTGGCGCATGACAACCTGGTGCGCCACAGAAGTTTTAAAATTTCGGTGGCGCATGTAGATATGCTTCACATAATTTAAATACTAGTCGCATGACAACTCTGGCGAGAGGGATATGCGCCACAGAAGTCAGATTTGGTGCGCCACAAAAGAGCTATTTTCCAGTAGTGAGAATACCATGTTGGCATGCATATCCAGCATCTCCAGGGAAGAACTTAATCTCATGGATTTGCAACTCATCAGGCCTTCTGTCGGATAGGATGCTTGCATCATGAGCTGAACCCTCCCAGCCAGCAAGCACATATGTGAAGCTCATATCGAAATCCACAGCTGCTAGCATATTCTGGCTGGTGTAGTGTTTCCTCCCGCTGAATGCTGCAGACATTTATCTCGGTACCTTTGCAGTCATATGAGTACCATCAATAGCTGACGAGGGAACGCCTCGGCAATGCCTACGTATTGTAGACTTGGGTTTCGGGAGAGCGACGATGGAGATTCCGGGGACGAGATTAGGCACACGACGTACCCAGCTTCGGGTCCCCTCGGTGGAGGATCCCTACGTGCTGCTAGCAATCCACTATATGAACACAAGTATATTTACAGGGTGTCGCCGTAGGCGGAGCTATGATGTCTATCTCCTCTCTATCTGTTGGCCTTCTCTCTTTCGGGTGCCCTGGCTAGTTTATATGCAACCAGCCTAGGGTTTTACAAGAGTCCTAGTCGACTACTTCTTCGGATTGTCTTGTTGGGCCTTCTCCATATTGGGCCGAGCCGATCTAGGTATACCAATAATGGGTACCCGAAGGGTATACCCATGTCAATAGCCCCAATGCAATCATGTCAAACAATTAGCACAGAGTCATGTTTCTGACAATACCACACATCTTATAAGTAGAACGAACATGATTTTGTACTCACCCTAAAAAACGAGAACCACCTATAGATGTTCTTGATCTTGGGTGGTGTGGTGTTTGATTTTGGCTTGATCATTTCACCTCTGAGCTCCCCTACCGCGTACAACACTGCTGGAAGTACCGAGAGATAGTCTCCATGGATCACCTGAGTGTGCTATGGATGACTCTGAACCTCTAGTTATAACCCACGACATGAAGACACATTGCGACTTGTTCTTCGATAGAGGTGTGGATGCTATCAATGAGCAGTCCTCTATCCCTGAACGTTTTCACAAGTGCATAGAAATGGACTCTTCTCATCTGAAGCATCTGGCTAGCCTCTACGTTGTTGCAGTTGTAGATGTAGTTTGTGTTGGCCATCCTCTCCTGATCTCGTGGTAACATAGGTCCGTACATGGCCGGAGGAAAAGTAGCACACTTAATCGCTTCTCTTGTGCACCATTAGGATCCGGGCTTGAATACAAATGATGAGTGTTGCGGCGTGATGAACAAGCTGAAGCCGATCGGTCTACTCAAACAAGATCTAAGCATTATGAAAGATCTTATAGAATCCAACAAGTCCAACATAATTCTAACACTATAGTAGAGCAGAGGAGTTTCCCCTTACCTCCGACATGGCAAACGATGGAGACAGCCGGGAGTCGGAGAAGATGTGCATAGGCTCTGCCGCGGATGAAAACGACAACCCTGGTACAGCGCCGGAGACCGCACGGAGGAGCTCCTCGTCCAGAGCATGGCCAGGATCAGATGCGCGAGGCCATATCTGGATCGCCGCAGCTGCCACTAGTGTGAAAATTGGGGAAAGAGAAAATTTGGGAGAAGGCTAATGGAGAGGGTAACCGAAAAGGAATGTTACCTCTACCTTTGCCGTGCAACGTCGCTCGGATTTCGCCTTCTCCCGCCATGCCGCGGCCGAGCGTACGCCCGAACACCGTTGTCGATTTTCCTCGCGCCCGAACCTGTCCCCGAAAAAAAGGTCAAACTAGACGTTTCTTTCAGGCCTGTTACGGAGATGGTTTAAGAACCGTAGTATACAACAACGTGAAGATGACCAGGTATTCAAATAGCCCAAAAACTACACCCACATGCGAGCCAAAGTGTGCCCAAGCTACCAAAGAGGCTATAGATGGGCCAAAAGGTTTGCTCGCGGTCGGCTTTTCTATGTGCATGTCTATGACTATGAGTGGATGCCTACTTTGCTTTGCTAATACTACCTCGGTTTGTGTTTAATCAACGCAAGTACGATACATGCACACAACTCGCGTCAATTTAATCCGAATAGAGGAAGTAGTACCACAAGATTCAGAACTTTTCTTTTTCTGTAATCTCCACTGCTAGTCAGCTTTCCACTGAACAAAAGAAAAATGCTACCTTGGAAGTAGTACGCATTTCAAGGTAAACTTTGATCAAATAAATTGGATAACAATAACTAGATTAGTCTATATATAGCACATACGTAATTGATATGGTTAGAATTGTATTGAATTTATGGGATGAAGCCTGCTGCTCGCATGGGTAGCTACACACTCATGCATGGTTTCTCTCCAGTCTGACCGTCCGCGACACTACTGTTATTCACGTCACTACCGCTACGACTGGGGGGAGTGTTAGAGATATATTTGGTATAGGTATATTAGGTAGTCTAGAATTTGTAATCTCTACCTACCATATCTCTAGGAGAGCTATCTTAGCCTCCAAGTCTGTACCACTATATATACTCGTCCGAGAAGCTCAATACAACATCCAACATATTCCGCATATCTCTCTATCCTTCAACAATACCAATATGCAAGCCATATTAACTTGTTTTAGCTCGGTTTTCTAGTAGAACGTGAAATTCTAGAGTACAAAAGTGGTTTCTGAATTTATTTATACACATAGATTAATTTTTGGTCAAAGATAAAACACGGAAAACGAGATCACCTTTTTCATTCGAATGGAGTGAGTAGTCAGTTTTACACTTAAGAGCGTCTTGGGTCGTACCCCGAACAACACCCTACAATATGGTCGGATCGGGCTATATGGTCCCCCTATTTTCTTTTTTTTTGCCAATGGACCCCATATTTCCTTTTTTTCATAAATTTACCATGTTTCTAAACAATTTTGATATGAATTGTTCAATAATTAAAATAAAAGAAAAATAATTCATATAATTTAAATAAAATAAAATTCAAGTCGATTAAGACTCATGCGGTGTCTTCTTTGTGCACCCACAAATGATCTATCAAATCATTTTTGTGGCCGGCTAAGAACAATTTCATCACGGATCTCCGTATCCATGGCGATTAAGTCAGCGTACGGCACTAGCATCTCATGATCAAAAACAGCAAGACCAAGGATCCTGGTAATCATACAAATGATCATCATTTCTTAGATCTCCACGCTCATTCTCATGATGATGTTGTGCATGACCACAAAAGCATTAATCAGTCTCCTCCCACATCTAATCTCAAGAGCTAGTAAGACCAAGGTAACGGATAATAGCATGAAGAGATTGGTGCACAGAAAATGGTTGCTCGACATCTTTAATGCAACTCCTGACGCGAAGCATACTATGACTTTTTTTGACCTAGAGGTTCGGATATTGTCTTCACCCATATCAACCATCTTAGATAGATGTCATCGGCTAGCTAGATAGTATCCTGTGGTATTCCGGTTGCCATTGATCTCATAGTTTACTCTCTGTAGCACGATCTTGGCGCGTGGTAACGCACCTACGTCGGGCAAGGAAGTTGGCGGTCACGCCAGATGTAGTTGCACGGCAACAAGGAAGAAGGGAAAGGAAGGCGTATGCGGGCGTGGGAGATGAGAAAAATGAAGTTGTCTGATTCGGGTTATGTTTTTTTTTTTTGTCATTTTGCGATTTGAAAGTGACTGCATGGTGTTTATTTGGCAGGTGACCGCTAACTAACAATCCTCATTCTTAACTGTATACCTTGAGGAAGGAACATTTTTTCTGTGCTTTTTTTTTTCTCTCGATTAAATGTTTGTTGCAAAGTAACAGTTTTCTGCCATGCATGATTTCTCACCTAAGAGGGAGTGTCCCGCGTCTGCTCTTTCATACCTTGCCTACTGCGGAGGCAGGGGGACTAGCAGGGGCCACGATCCAGCCTAGCATGCAAATTTTCGCTACTACACTCTGATTTAGTGATTTCCAAATTTTGTATTCTACCAAGTGTGGCATTTATTACAATGGACTTCAGCAATATATGTTCCCAGAAGGTATAAGAGTAGAGAATTTTTAGGGCACGTGCAATGGTTGATAAGACTTGTCATATCTTAGCCCGCCACGTAATCTAGATATAACAATAAAACATGATGTACAATGGATAATTTTTTAGTCTTATTTCTACTAGCCAGACATCCTAAATATTTTTCGAAATGAGGGAAATATCACCCCAGCTTGTGCATCCAAAGGATGCACATGGTTTTTTTTATTAGATTATTCACAACACCTTACAAAAACAATTACAAAGATCGAACCGAAGCCACCTAAACTAACGATAGCTCGCTAATCCTACATCACCAATGAGGGGGGGGGGAGGTCAATGAACAGAGCCAACACCCGGACATCACACCAACACGCATCATCAAAAAACCGAAGGCCTCGACAAGTCGCCCAATGGCGAGCAGGTGGCACAACCGGTCCGGCAGACCCTCGGCGCGTACCATCATACACGCTCCAGAAGTCCTCGCCGCCACCGTCTTCCGCATATCCATCTTCGGGAGAGATCAATGCAATGACCTTGCGAGGCCTCGCCACCAACACCACCACGATGCCGCACGACACCACCATCCTCGGGCACGTCCATCACGCCGCGTCCGTCTCCGAGGCTCCGCCGCACCATGCCACCGAGACCCGCCAACATCGGCACAAGAGATGGAACACCGCTCCGCTAGATGACTTCCTCCGGGTATCACTTGTTCCGAACGATGCCCTCAAGAGGGAAAACGACACCAGAGGTGCCGCCATCATCTGATCCGTATCCATATCTGGGGTTTCCCCCGGAATAAAGAGGTTGAGGTCGGATCTGTAGCATAGATGCTTCAACAAGGTGATGATGCCAGAGGACGCCACCATCGTCGGCTCCGACAGAATTGGAGCCCGGTTCTCACCGGCCAGACCACACCCCAACGCTGCAGATCCGCTTGAAGAAGAGTCGAGGCCATCCGCCGCACCACCGATGTGGCACTGTGGTACCCGGCAGCACCACGAGCAAGCCCTCCTTGCCGGTGAGCCGCCACCACGCTGGCCGCCAAAGCAGTTCGAAAGGGGACAAGGGGAGGAGGAGGGGCCCCCGCCGGCGTTGGCGCCGGCCGCACTTTGCCCGGGTGCGCCCCTTGGTGACTGGCGGAGGTGGGAGGAGGCAGGTGGAGGGGGTGGGATGCGCGGCGGCCGGGGTTTCCTCTCCCGCCGACAGCGTGGGGCCGACATCCTAAATATATGGTGAAAAAGATTGTGCAAAGAGATCGTCTCTTAATTAAGAGAAGACAAATCCTTTTTTTGGCTTTCTCTTTCCTCTACCTCATCGTTTATCTTACGTGGCACTGCTAAGATATCATCATTATACAAGTCAATGCACAAAAGAAGCAATGGATCCATTATTCTAGGCATGCAAGCATCCCAATCCTTTTCTTCCTCATTTGTGGCTTCATCACAACAAATTGTGGCAGAGTGGGAGAGCTCAACCAACTCCCTCCCACACCCCTCCCTCCCGCACCCCCAAACCCTAACCGCCTCCCACCGCCGCCACCGGTGGCACCACCGGGCAAAGACCATGGGGCGTGGCAGCGGCGGCCTTCCTCGTGTCGCGCCGGGGACGCGCCGGCCGTGATCTCCCCTCGACACCGCGGTCGGTCGAACGAGGATGGCTAGGTGGCGGAGGCCGGACCTGATATGTGCCGCGCCTCCACCCGCCTCCCATCGGCCGGCACACCGGTGGTGGCCGGCGCCGCGGCCGGCCGGACGTGGATGGCTGGGCGGCGGCGGCCGGACCCGATCTATGCTGCGGCCCCCGCCTCCCGTTTGTGGCATGCCGGTGGTGGCCGGTTGTGGGCAGCGGCCGGTGTCCTGATCTGCCCCCCCCCCGCCTCTCGCCGGTGCGTGGTGGTGATCTTGGGCT
>NC_061512.1:209550009-209765728 GCF_022539505.1 Lolium rigidum | reverse complement strand
TTTTATTATTGCCTCTTGGGCATATCTCCAACAGTATGAACCACAAACGGGGTCAAGTAATATGTAGCTTGCGAAGTCATGACCGATTCTCCAAGGATCGTAATGCATTTTCCATTCCAAGTTGAAAGCTTCCCGGCGCACTTGTCTTCAAGATGTTGGAATTCATTAATGAGTTTGCTTAGGTTCCCAAACCGATAGTGGAAGCCCTAGGTATTTCAAAGGAGCGAAGTCCGCGTTGCTTGAATTCCTTGAAGAATGCCATCAAGATCGATCTGCCCACATCTAGTGGGAACCGCAACTCTCTTGAAAAAATTGTGTACAACCCAGTCACCTCCCCAAAGCTCTATAGAATTAAGGCCAAGCTACTAATATCTTCTTAGATATGTGCAACAAACAACACCACTTCATCCAACATATAAAGAGGTTCTCAATATGGTTCCCCGCCCCCGAAGTTTGTGGAAGATACCATGCGTAGTTGAGCTATCAAGGATTTGCGTGAGTGGATCAATGGTGAGAACGAAAAGTAGTGGAGATAAGGGATCATCTTGACGTAATCCACTGCCGTGCAAGATGGGGATGCCGGCGATGCCATTGAGGAGCATGCGAGAGGAGGGAGTTGATAGTAGCGCAACTATCCAACTGCAGAACCGGCTTTGGAAACCCCGGCGTCAAACAAGGCCGAGAATGTATTCTCGTTGAATGAAGTCAAAGTCCTTGCCCATATCGAGCTTGAATAAGAGGGCCGGTATCTTTGCTTCGTGAAATCTATTTGCAAGATTCTTGACATATAAGTTACCTCATCTCATCGCAGAAAAATCGGCACAATTTCCTGGTTTTAACGGGATTAATTTTTTAGTAAGGAGAGGAGACAAGAACCAAAATTGATGCGTACTTTTTTTAGATGAGAATTGCTCTGTACTTGATTAATACAGTAGTAGTTTTGCCAGCAGATGTGGGTTATGGGTTCTGTGTGCCAAACCGGGCGACAAGAGGACCACCTGTCCTACTCAGGATGTTGGTTATGGGTCTTGGCGTACAACGTAGGAGAGGGCTGTAGTCTGTATACAACGCAAACAACTGTCGCGGTCGGTGGTAATACGGTTTTCGTCCATATACTCCTACTCGCAAAGAATATACACAACACTCACATGATATCTCTATCCCTCTATCTTTTCGAGAGAAAATCTTGGTTACTCCTTATTTTTCTTCTTTTCACTCTAGTAATAGTAAGAGTAAGTGGCAGTGTCCATCTCAAAAAGGAGAAAAGAAGCAAGAGTAACTGTCAGTGCAGACTGGAGAGTAACTCCACCGATGGATATAATGGGAGTCATGATTTCGCAAATCAGCGCCCGGCGCAGACCATCGCCACAGTGCTTTCAGCTTCAGCAACCAAAAGTGAAACCACGAAGTGCTTTCCAACTTTCACACCAGAAACACAAAAATAAAAAATCCAAGAACCATTCCTCTTGCTAAAACGAAGTACAGTTGGGTGAAAAGCCACAGAGATAAAGGTTAATAAGCTCTACTGCAACATTTCTGCTCTGAGCATGCATCCTAGCCGTCCACGGGTCCGATCTGACGACAGACGTGGCACCAGCTGGGGTTTTCATTTCCACAAACCCCTTGGCGAATGGGAAGCCACGAAAAAAGGACGTTGCTACACAGTGCCCTAGCACCGGTTAGTCTTAGGGAGTGCCCCACCCAAAAATAGAAATAAACTAATCTAACATCTTTCACGTTCTAAAAATAGAAAGTTCTAGTCCTACACGTTTCTTCTTTCCGCGTGGGATGGCTGCGGCACGAGTCATGGGACGTGCAAATCAGTGGGTTCCGTCCCAAATCCATGACAAGAAAAAAATACCAAATCGTTCGCAAACTCACGCCAAAAACCGCATCTGTCATCTACTTGTTTTTCTACCTCGAGATGAAAACAAGTAAATGATTCTGGATTAGTGGATGTAGAAAAAATAAACAAGAAAACATCTAAAATTGCCATCGTTCCGGATGTAATTTTTTAAAAGGTGAACCTAATATTCTTACATCCAAAACTAGCCTGAACCAGATTGGATGTAGAAAAGGAAGAAAAATTACATCCACCATTTGTTACATCCAAAGTCAAAACTAGCCTGAACCAGATTGGATGTAGAAAAGGAAGAAAAATTAGATCCACCATTTGTTACATCCAAAGTCGTTCAGAAACCTACTAATCAAGATCCTAAATGTAAAAAATGAAAAAAAAATACATTCAGATTGAGAAGAACATATTATTTCTTACATCTAAAATCCTCCAGGAACCTAATAATCAAGATACTAGATGTAGAAAAAGGAAAGAAATACATCATTTGCTGCAAAAAATTACTAGTACCAGAACTGGGGGCTACTTGACGTGTGATAACTGAAGAGGAGATTCCTGAATGTGGACATTATACAAAACAGCAACGGGGCGGTGGCCTCCTCCCGCCCGACGGCGCACGCGGGGGCACAAACCCGAGCATCGCGGCTGCCTCCCCGGACCGCATCGCGGCGCGAGTGTGCCGTGCGAGGACTTTGGCCACCGCCTCCACAGGCGCCTTGAGCATGGCGGCAACCGTCAACGCCTCGCCGCCGGGAACTTGACAAGCGCGTCCGCGCCGGCGCCATGAGAGATGGAACCACCCCGAGACGCTCGGCGATGGGGCCGAGGTACAGCTGCAGCGCGCCGAGCTGGTCGGCGAAATGGCGCGCGGTAGGGCAGCAGGGTGCCTCGGCCGCGCCCCCCAGACGCCTCGAGCATGGCGGCCGCCGTCAACACCTCGCCGCCGAGGAACTTGACGAGGGCGTCCGCGCCGGCGCCGTGAGGGACGGGGACCACCCTGAGCCTCTCGGCGATGGGGCCGAGGTACGGCTGCAGCGCGCCGAGCTGGTCGGCGATTGGGGCGAGGTAGGGAAGCGGGGTGCCTCGGCGAGTGCCGTCGCCGCGGCGGCGGAGGCGGGCCGGGAGGCGGTCAAGGCGGAGCGGCGGAGGCGCCGGCATCGGGATCCTCTCGACGGGGTGCTCAAATTCATGGAGTTGGGATGGGGATGGGAACGACAGGGGAGGAGAATCGAGATGGATAAGCTACGACTAGCATTTGTGCGGTCGCCGTCGCCACGTGCTTGTGGTCCCCGCAAAAAAAACCCATCATGTCACACATGCACGCCTGCGGTAGTTTTAAGCCGTTGGATCGCGATCTAACGCGCGCGAGCCGTGGGCACCGTGGAAGACACGGGAGTGCCCTGGCATGAAATAGAAATGGAAAACGCTGACGTTCCCCCGGGGGAACAGCGCTCGGATCGTCCGCCCGTGGGCCCCCCATCTTATCTCTTCCACTTTCTTCTCCAAATCGCGAATTCCTCTGTGCCGCTCGCCTCGCACCATCTCTCTCGACCGCCACGGCGTGCTCTCCCCTTGCTGGTGTTCCCCGTGCTCCACCCGCCGCCGGGCGCCCCACCTCCTTCGTGCGCCGCCGGGCGCCCCACCTCCTCCGTGCGCCGCCGGGCGCCCCACCTCCTCCGTGCGCCGCCGCGCCCGCACCTCCTCTGCGCGCCACCGCCCCCTACCACCTCTGCGAGCCCCCGCCCCCCAACTTCTCCTCGCGCTGTCGACCCCCAGCAGCTCTATGCGCCGCCGGAGCCCCAGCACCTCCGTGCGCCGCCGGACCCCCTCCTCCTCGCGCCCAGGTCCCCCAACACCTCAGTGCGTCGCCGGGACCCCAACCTCCTGCTACTCCTGCCGCTCGCTGGTGTTCCCCCATGCTCCTCCTGCTGCTCCACTAGCCGCCCGCACTGTATTCTGCCCGATTTGCTGCCGGTGCCGGTTGTCAACTCCTGCCCCATTTTTTTGCTACTTTTTTTTTGTTCTAAATGGTGCTACAATTGTTATGTATTTCTGCTATAAGAGTACACATTTGTTGGTCCGAGGTTTTCGGCTAGAGTTTTGCGATGAAGTCATTTTTGCTACTTTTGTTCTATATAATGGTGCTACAATTCTTCTTTATTTTCTGCTATAATCCTCCGGCGAGGTCTCCGAGGAGTCTTCGACGAGATCGGTTTTGCTACAATAACAAAAAAAAAGCTGCTACTTTTTTTGTGTTTTTTTGCTACTTTAGCATATTTTTTTTGCTACCATGTCTCCGGTGAGGTTTCCGGCGACGCCTCCGGCGAGTTCCCGGGTGACATCTCCGGAGAGTTTTTTTCGAGGTCTCTGATGAGGTCGGTGTTGCTACAATACCAGAATTTTGTTGCTACAATAGTACAACATTTTCGCTACATCGTCTCCGGCGAGGTCTCCGGCGAGTCTCCGACGAGATCTGTGTGTATTTTGGGTGAAACGTTTTTTGCTACAATTGTGTTGATTTTGCTACAAACGAACCGTTTTTTGCTACTTTGGTACATTATGGTAGCAAAAGTGGGACTGAGGTATACTGTGACACGTGTCATGATCTGGACGGTCCAATCGAGCTAATCCAACGGCTGTCCACCCGGGGGATTAGAAATCTAATCCCCTGGGGGACGCTCAGCGTGACCCAATAGAAATTGGGACGAAAAAATCCCGCGGAAAGAACAAGAAAATGTGAGCGTATTTACAGACAGGTACACCGCCGCTCGCCGGGGGCGAAGAAGAGACCCGGCGAAATCGCTAGCTAGCTCGACGGTGCTTGCGTCTCCGGCTGGGCGGCCATGGGGAAGCCACGGGCCGACGAGAACAGCGCGGCGAACGACGACGGCCTGCGCTCCGGCGGGGCGGCGGTGGCCGCCGCAATGCTGCCACCGGCGTTGGATGTCGCCGCCGACGCGGAGGAGTTGGCCGCCGGCGCGGAGGTGGAGGCGACGCGCTCGCAGGAAGGGCACATGGAGAGTGTGGTGGCCGGGAGGTTCATGTAGAAGGGGTGCACCGTCTTGAGCGCGCGCAGCTCGGCCAGCTCCTTCTGCAGCCGGCGGTTCTCCTCCGTGAGCGTCTCGCAGCAGCGCTTGAGGTACTCGCAGTCCACCTCCGTCTGCTTCAGCTTCGTCCTGGAGAAGAGGCGCGGCAAAGCAAAGCAAAAGACGCTTTTTAATCCTTTTTTCATGGACTGCTAGTTAGATTCTTTCGTGCGATTTTTTATGCAGAGAGCGTGCACGTACCTGGCTCTGCGGTTCTGGAACCACACCTCCACCTGGCGCGGCCGGAGGTTGAGCTGCTTCGCCAGCGCCACCTTCTGCCTCTGCGCGCGATCGACACAGCCATGGAAAACGTCAAGCAATCGATCAAAGGAAACAATCAGGCAAACGTGTTGGATGGATCGAGTTGTTGATCTGCTTACGTACCGGGTTAAGGGTGCTGTGCTCCTTGAAGCTCTCCTCCAGGAACGCGGCCTGCTCCTTGGAGAGGCGCAGCTTCTTGCGCGCCGACCCGCCGTCGTCCTCGTCGCTGCCGCGGGACCCGCCGCCCTGAGCGGCGTCGCTGGGCCCGCGCTCGCCGTGCGCGGAGAAGTCCATCGGGAAGGAACCGCCGCTGTCGTTGGGCGAGGACGACACGGCCGCGCCCGCCGCGGCGGCGTCCTCCAGCTCATCCTCCGCCGCCGCCGCCGCCGAGTACGCGCCCCACGCCGACGCGCCGCACGACGGCGCCCGGTTCACGTCGAAGCCCCGCGTGGACGCTTCCAAATGCCCTGAGCAAACAGATCGGCCGGATCGCCCCATTTTAATACCGCTATTTCGGTGGCGATCTCCTCAGACATGCAAGAAATCCAAGAACGGGAAAAAGAGAAGGCATGCAAGACTCACTGCTGTCGGACGGCCACGGGAAGCCGAGGGTGGGCGCCATGGGCAGGAGCGCGAGCCGCATGGACGGCTCCGGCGAAGAGCCGCACCTCATCGCGGCGGCGGCGACCTCCAGATCCCTGCGCCCCCGCTCCTCCCTCCCCGCCGACCCCGCTCCGCCAACCCCAAGCCCGAGAACCAGCTCCCTCCCGGCGTCCGCCATGGCATCCCCCAAACTCAACCCCAGCTCCATGACCACCACACCAAAGCAGATCAGAACCGCGTACCAACAGGATGATGATGGTATGGGCCCTTGTAAATGCGCAAGGATTCCGAGGTTTTATAGGAGCGGGGACAGGGACGGCACTCCTCCCGGCTCGTCTGTGTGTGTGTGTGAGCTATAATGGCGAGTTTGACCAGTTGACGACGAGCCCGGCCCGCAGCGCACGCACGTGACCCGGAAGAAAAGGAGGGCGACGAGTATGCAATTCGGGGGTTTGCCGGGGGGTCTGTTGCAAAAAGAGGGAGACTTGATGGCAGGCGGTAATAATTAGGATAATCATTATTGGGGGCTCTACGTATCTTTCCCCTTTTATAAACAGCACCCGCGATCTTTTTCAGAAAGCTGGTGTCGCAGCTGCTCTGCCCTGCCGCTGCACTGCATGCCTAGCTAGCTCCCCTCTCCGGCTAGCTCTTCCTTCTCCTCCGGCCGGCTTCCCAGATTCTTTATGGTGGAATTTATGTCTCACAGTTCTAGAGCCGTATAGGGGTGCATATGCTGGGACTACATGTGCATCGTCGGCCAAAAGGAAATTGTGATCTTCGGGCAATCTTAGGATTTAAAGAGTATAGAAATAGGAAGAACTTAGGATTAGGATACAGGATTAGGATACAAATGGATGTGTAAATCCTTAGGATTGTAAATTTATACTCCCCATTCTTTTCTATAGTGCCTATTGATTTTTTGCATTTGTTTCACAATATAAGGCTGTAGATTAGCTTTTTTCAATTACCTCCTCCCACCGGTCAACTCCCACACGACATGCATGAAAAAAAATCCATACAAAATAGGAAACAACTAATTGAGATTCCTAATGCATGGCCCCAAGGATTGCTTAGGAAGCAATTTTTTCTTTTCTTAATTAAACCTGGCTGCACATATATGGAAAGTCAATCAAACAGATTTGTGGGATTTGTTATGGTAAGTTAGGAATTTATCGATTTCCATAATTTTAGTCAGATCTCAAATCGTTCAGTCAGGGGTCTTGTGTAAAAAATACTCTTTCGCTAATTTCCGTGCTAAAAACTATAATCACTATAGAATGGAACGGAAGGAGTAATAAAGAGATGTAAAATTAAGTGTTTGATTCGCATGAGTAGAAAAAAAGGAATCCACAAAACCATAATTATATCATGGCTAAAATAAATATAAAGTTAAAATTAGGTTATTATCACTCAACTTATAACCTTTGTCTCCTTCTTTGTGCATAGAATTATAAAAAAAAGTGGTTTAAGTGGATTGTTCAATTTTTTTGGTTTCCCTTTGAAACCTAAACCAAGGAAAAAAAGCATCCTACGCTTTTTCTATGCTCTATTCATTTGAATCAAATGGATGAATAGCGTTAGAGAAGGAAATTTTCATATTCCTACTCTTTCCTCCAACATTCCTATTTATCAAACATGCCCTTTGCAGGTGTAAGTTAAGGCATCTTCGGCAGCCCGATCTAAAACGAACAACAAATCGTAGTGCATGTCAGTTTAGGTCGAAACTATTCAGCGACCGGATCGCATTTGGTCCGTCCTAGCCATGTTTATTTTTCCCCTATTTCAATCTAATTGGGCAATAAATGAATAAAAGATGGAAAGAAAAAAACGAATATAGTGCTAATAAATTGCCATTGAGTAGAGAATCCCAATTTACACGTGATAGTGACGAATCATAGTAGAAAAGAACACAAGTTTCATGCGCAATGGATAAAGATAGATATGTGAGGAAGATCACACATCGCGTTGGCATATGATGGCTCGCTTCTTCTCAAAGAAAGCCCGCTGTTCGGGGTCAATAAGGCTCAAGTATGCGAACATGATCTGGTTTTCCTCCGTGAACAACTTGGCCTCGGCCTCAATGACTTGGATTTCAAGAGCTCTCTTTGTGAGGTCGATGAAGGTAGCACATGTGGCCTCTTTCTCCCAGCGTCGTCTCTCATCCTTCTTGGCCAGTGCCTCCTACTTCTGTGCCATCATCACTTTCCAAGTATCGCTCAATGCAAGTGCAGAAGCGTCACAGTTCACATCGCCCTTGGTGGCTTTGTGGCCCCATTGGCGAGATTGAAGGGCACCATTGGTTGGGCCTTTCTCCTCGACTTCAGTGACCGTCGATGCCCGTCCCCCTCATAGCCAAGCCTCCACTTGTGGCACTAGCTCCTTGATCAACCTCAACCAATGTACCATCATGTAAGACTTTTTATGAATCAACTTGGATTAGTCCAAATCTTATGACACCAACACATATGCAAAACGTTGGAGGTAGATGCATTCCATATTGAAAATTTCCTTGGCCTTCCAAAATCGGCGGCTCAGAGGCCACTCATGGGGTGGGAAAGCACGTGATCGGTTGCCGTGAATTTTTTTGGTGTCTTGTTGGATGTATCCTATCTCTTTTGGATTGAAGTTTGGTTGCATTCACTATGAATTCGGAAGGGAGTAAGTAGAGTCCGCTCTTGGAAATCTTGGGTGACCTTCCTCCAATATGAGTTCCCTTTTTGCTCGGCACCGCAAATTGAATTTGGATAATTGGCATCCCAAAATTACAAAGCCATTGGTCCCATGTATCCTGCGGTCTTTTGGATCTTTTTCTTCCCATTGTCAGCTTGGGCATTGTCCTCGGGACTAGCTTTAGCTCATCCTCGATGCTGGTATCATCATCCATGGTGGTGTCTTGGCCCATGGTTTGGTCAAATTGTCCAAACAGTGTCTCCTCTTCGATGTCGTAACTCTGGCCTTTGGCCTCTTGATTGGTCCCAGGGTCAACGTTCGGGATGAAGCCACCACCATTGATCGTCTCGTGCATGTGGGCTGCATGGCCCCGATATAGTAGGCCTAGGACTAATTGGATATCACAAGCCTAGTCTCAAAAGCAAGGGGACGAGTAAATAGGTGGTCACGGCCATACCTGGTCGCTTGGCATTGACGTTGTATTTCTGTCAAACAGCTTGCGAGGCGTGGGCATGTTCGCCCGCGGGATTTCTTGTGGCCTTTTTCTAGGCTCCAGGCCTAATTCGGCGGGCACATGCGTACGGTTGTTGTCAAGGTTATGCTCAGCGGGGACTTCCTAGAGGAACAATGACCTCCATAGATGACGATCTCGTCCTACCGAGGTGGGTGGTGCCTGCCCTTATGGGACAGGGCATGGCATAGCCGGCTACAAGTTTGGTGGACAACGATGTAGAGGCGGTTTGGTGGCCTAGGAGGTCATCGAGCTTGTCAACAAGGCGCCACCGATGGTGGCATGAAGCTGTCCGAGTGCCTCTTTCTTGATAATGAGGATGGCATGTGAGCGACTGTTGAGGTGTAGAGTTGGGTGTTGGCCTAAAGGACCATGGCTAGCTGATCGATGACCATCACCTCGGCGTCGACTACTATCTGGGCATTCCTTGCCCTCACGGTGACTCTCGAACACTGCGCTTCCTGGTTTCCTATGCATGCTCTACCACCATCATCCCTTCTTCGGCACATTGGCCTGGGTCCTGCTTCCGTCTAGGGTGGCGGCGGTGGTTGTGGAAGAGGCGAGGTCTATGGTTTCACCGGTGTCCTCCATCACGGGCTATGTCTTGGCGTCGACGAATTTTCGGAGTTCGGTGCCAGGAGAAGAAGTGGCTTTGTGTGCCACTAGTAGGTGGCCCTGGAGTTAGAAGAGGGGGCACGCGTTGACACAATTGTTTTCTGTGTGGATGCATTTCTATCCCAAATTGGGACTTGGAATGAATCATTGAGGACATGCTGATCCCTTTGTGTCGTGCTGCTAAGCTGGAGTTTTGGTGTGTCTCTGTCCGCGCGGACCAAAACATACATCTGATATCCGTTTTGGCGGGCCGCTTGGCTAGGATTTTGGTGCCATCTGTCCGCACAGATCAAAATGGACAGATGCAATCCCTTTGCGCCGTGTAGCTGGAGATGCCCTTACCCGTAATTATAGATTATGGAGTGGAGACAAGTGAGACAAGTGTGTGGCTATAATTTTAGTACAAGTCGCTATTTAACAAGAAAATATTGTTCGTTATTTTTAGGGCATGACATTGTCATAAGAATGATCCATTACATGAATGATGATTTTGAAAAGAAAGATGTCTCCTTCTTTATGATCTAGGAGAAGAAGAAAAAATGTCTTTTTTACATGAGTAAGTATCAACGTGATATGTACATTAGTGAATTATTTCAAAATTTTCCGAGACAATGAAATAGTATTTTTTTTCCTGACTGAAACAAAACGGGTGTATGTGTACGGGTACCCGTGTCCACCAAATCCGGGTAGACTACTACTAGTCGTTATCTAAAAAGGGGAATTGTATTTCTTTATTTTCCGTGTATGATATTTTCACACGAATGATGCATGACATGAATGATGGTTTGCAAAAGGAAATTGTATTCTATGTCTGCGAAAAGAAAATTGTGATACTCATTGGGAGGTGTATGTTACCCATAATTTTGGAGTGGAGACGAGTGAGACAAGTGGGTTGCTCTAATTCTAGTACTAGTTGTTATTTAGCAGGAGGAATATTATTTCTTTGTTTTCAGCGTATGATATTGTCAAAAGAATGATTCATGGCATGAATGATGATTTTGAAAAGAAAAATGTATCCTACTTTATGAGCTAGGGGAAGAAAAACAAGTACTACCCCAAACAGGCGGAATGATTGAATCTGCAGTACGTAGATAGAATTTGGTGTGTTTCCATGATATCATCTCCCCTTGGCATGCATGGAAGTCCATGATGGTAATTAGACCCTATAATTGCACACTACCAAGCGAATGTGATCTACCAACAGAATGCATGGTACACTCATGCGTGCCTGAGCTAGCTCCCGGCCAGGAGCTGCGACCGATCGATGGGAAGAGAATGTGTAGTAGTAGGAATTCCTTCTGTGCATGCAAGCTAGGCATGATTACAGCCATCAATTCCTCATCCAGCGCCATGCACCATCATCGTCTGTATGTGTGGTGCGCCTGGCCATTGCTACCTGCGTGATATTAAGCAATCACGGTGATGTGTACATCGGGGACAAGCCGATGGGGTGGTTCGCTCGCCGCAATCATGGCCGCTCCTGCATACGGCCGGCCGGCCGAGCTAGCAGAAGCTTGCTCAGCTTGTGACCGATCGATCGATCCTGCTACGTACCACTCCTGTCCTGCGATGGCGACCATGATGGCGGCCTGCCCCTGCGGTTGGCTGATGTGTGATGGATCCGTGGAGTGGTGCCGCAGGCGCATAAGCACGCAATCATGCTTGTTTGTACGCAATAGTACCCGCCGGTTCCCTTTCACCGCAAAAGCAACCCCCGACCCCGGCCTCTGGTGTTCTACAAGTGTGCAAAGTGTGAATCATGCATGCATGGCCATAAAAAGGTCAAAAGGGGTGGATGCATGGGCTGCGCTAATCCTTCCCCTCTTTCTTCGATCGCGCGTGTGATTGACCGGCAGGCAAAGATGAAAGGAGGAGTGCTTGTCATGTCACGGTTTCCCCACGGTTTGTTACATTTTGGGGTGGAAATGTGAGGATTACTACGGCGTATTTAAACCCTCTGAGAAAAAAGATGTACTCCTTCCTTCCCATTAAAGTTGTCTAAGATTTATCTAAATTTACATATTAGCAAATCTCAAACAAGTTCTATAGGACAGAGGGAGTACTATAGCATATGGATTTTTCCATAGCTAATGCTTATATGTTGAGTACTTCCAAAGGATGCATATATTTGTGTTGATTGGTTTCAATGATGAGTATGGTGCAGTTATGGGGAAAACGTTGGAAAGCCAAAGATGATGGTATGCAAAGTGTGCAGGTTGATCTCCTTGCTCATGACATGCTAGGAATCCAATGTATCATGCTTGGAGTTCATACCTAATTGCTGGCGAATTTTGAGTAATGCTACCCATGAGATCGTCATGTGTAGGGATTTGGTAGACCGCGTCGATTTCCTTAATTGAAGGCATATATGAGTTGTTGGTTTCCCTTTCCATCTTTTCTGCTGGCTCCACTTTTATGCTGATGGAGATCTTGATTGGTGAGACCAAATTGTCTGGTTTCTTTGGACAAGTCTATTTCAAGCGGTAAAATTGTGATCTAAGGATGAATTTGGCCCAATGCCTTCTAAGATATTATTATTTTCCACCTTCTTACTTATGGTTCATGGTGGACAGTGGAGTAAATGAGCGACCGTTAACATCGACATGTTCTAGCCGACCAACACAAGAATCTCAAAGAATGAATCTCTTCTTGTAAATTCCAGTACAAGTTCTTTGTGTTTTTGTGCAGGATAATTGATTTTACTTGAATGTACTTCTTTGAGGAGTGCGAAATCATTCACTTGACATCAGGTGACTTTATCCCCTACAAGGCTCTATGTTTATCATTGCATGCGACCCAAAGAGAAGTTATATTGTGCTCTTGTTTGCTTAAATGATTATTATATCATGCTAAAAAGAGCATTGTTGTTGGGATATATACATTGCAATAAACCAATAAAAGTACCCAGTGAAAGAAAAATATATGACTTTGCTCATCTTACAATAATTATTAAATACTAACAACTATATCCCTTCTTTGTACTACCAAGGTTTAGGGCAATAAAGATCAAACTTTCATCCAATTTTTAAAAATTGTCACATTACTTGGAATGTCTAAGGTGTATACCCATTTTCACGAGTTTTTTTCTAAGACATCAAGACAACGCAAAGAGCCACATAAACACGTGCATTACTTCATAAGAAACACATGTGTACAAACCCTAAGACAATTAAGAGAGAGTTGGAGGGAGGATAAGTTGCTTGGAGATGAAAGGAAACTATGCCACTCAATTTCATTAGGGGGGATGCTATGCTCTAGTGGAGGCCTTAGAAACCCACAAGAGAGAGATGTCGCAGATAAGGGATTCCAACTCAAGGTCAACTCTGAAGATAACATCGAACTCATCTTGCTGCAAGACTTAGAAATGAGCTCAGAACAAAGACCGTTAGATTTTTACGAACTAGAGGAGCTATGGAGTTTGAGCAGTATGATACTACAACAATGTAAGCATTACATGGAGGCTTTAAGTGCCAATCCACATGCCAAAAGGCCACGGTTGAGGTTTTGCGGCACTTAAAAGTCACCCACAATAACTGCACCGGTACACTGATGGATATTCATGGCTCGGCTCCCATAACACAATTCCGGGAGGAGTCGGGGTCAGATGAGCTTTTGGGGAGCAACAGTAATTACAAGCTTAGCTAGCGCCATACCAGTAGTAGGAGATACCATAGTGACTTGGCTTTGGGGTGGTTTCTCCGTGGACAATGCCACCTTAAATCGTTTTTTTAGTCTCCATCATTTACTCCCCCTTATTTTAGTAGGCGCCAGTCTTCTTCATCTGGCCGCATTGCATCAATATGGATCAAATAATCCATCGTGCCTACACTCTGAGATGGATAAAAATACATGTGGGGCACCTTTTGTAGCTTGGTGGATAGCGATCAACCATTTTGTTTGTGGCGCGGCACATATGGTGTTCGCCATGCTAGATGAAATTTTGGCACAATTTGGTGTCGTGTTATGCATTACCTTCTACCACAAAAAATAGTGGATCCTATTATCTTTTTTGTTGCCATCCTTTTGCGTGCCAATTTTGTATTCATGTTTTGTTTAAATATAAATCCTAGAAAGTCACAATATAAATCACAATGCTCTCCTCCACCAACAATAGCAAAACTGTGCCACAACGAGTAGGTTGATGGGAACAACGCATAGATCTTGTTCAGGCGGTGACATGCCACGAACATGTGCGAGGTTATATATTTTTCAATTAGTATATAAAGGGCAGTGGGTGGTTAGAGGTCCACATGAAGTATAAAAGGGGCATATCCTATATAGTATTCTCATGTTGGAGGATACAAAGAGGAATTTGAACATCGAGAAGCGCAAAGTCTGAACACTTGGGAACAATCATACAAGAGACCTGGCTGAGAAAACAAGGATCTTGTAGACATGTAGAGAGCCCTAGATCTAGAAGTGCTCGAGCTCGACTCTCCGGGCGCACCTCTTGGAATATTTCTAGTATTGGGTTTGTGCTTGGACAAGGGTTTCAGGTTAGATTTAGGTTGTAATGGAGAAACTTAGCTATTAAAAAGGGGTCCTATGGTCTGTAGTATACAAAGCCGAGCACCAAAAGATGAAGAATATAAAATCATAACGAAGAGATTCAAATTGTGAATTCTAGGAGGAGACTAAGCTCTAGACTCCACCTTATGATCCCAATGTGTTGCTTCGTAAGAATGGGATAACACTTGTGCGATGTCATTATGTCGAGAACATGTTGATAAGATTTTGCTATGCTGAATGCAAATCTAATTATGTCGAGAAGGTGTTGATCATATTTCACTATGCTAAGTGTAAATCTTCTTCCACACCTTATGATCCTAGTGTGTTGCTTCCAAATATTGAGAAGGCCACTAGATATTAATTGAGATACTCTCAAATTATTGGTTCGCTCAAGTGTTTAGCTTGCACTACGCGGCCTGACATCTCTTTTATTGTGTGCAATCTTAGCTGGTTTGTGGCCAACCCAGAAGATGATCATTAGCATGCTCCCGAGAGAGTAACGCACTATCTAGAGGGAACCATGAGCTATGGGATACATTATACTGGGTATCCAAGATGATTTGAAGGGTACAATGATTCTAATTGGATTTCATATGCTGATGAGATGAAGGCCACAAGTCGACATGTATTCATTCTTGGAGGTGGCATTATTTCCTGAAAGTCTTGCAACAAGCAGACCATCCTAACGAGGTCAAGAATGGTAGCAGAAGTCACAACATTAGACATATCAACTGTTGGAGCGGTTGTTGGAGCGGTTGTTGGAGCCGGATGGCTTCATGAGCTCTTGACGGACTTGCCTATGGTTGAAATACCAATATCGACTATCCTCATGAACTCTGACAATCAAATTGTGATTGCCCAGTGAGCAATTCTAACGATAATATGAATAGTTCGAAACATTTCAAGAGGATATTGAAGCCTGTCAAAACTTAAAAAAATCTAGAGTGATAGTATTGGATTATGTCAAAACAGCTGAGAATCTGGCACATACTTTCACATAAGGACTATATGACAGACCTTGCATCGAGGGAGATGGCTTTAAGACCCACATGAGTTTTCGAGGGGGAAACCAACCTATTTGATCGGAGATATCGTGAATTAGGACCTAGAAAGACAAACCGAAGCAACTAAGTTGAAAGAAACTTTATGCTCCTACTCCGTTGCAGATGCAATTCCCTCATAACTATAATAAGGCAGGTTGACTATGTCTTATTGTGTTCTGTGTGGCTCTTGACAAGCGAAGACGTTGTCCTACAGGAGATCTTTAAAGACAACACCTATATGAGTGACACTGCTGATACGTCCCAAACGTATCTATAATTTCTTATGTTCCATGCTACTTTTATGATGATACTCACATGTTTTATACACATTATATGTCATTATTATGCATTTTCCGGCACTAACCTATTGACGAGATGCCGAAGAGCTAGTTGTTGTTTTCTGCTGTTTTTGGTTTCAGAAATCCTAGTAAGGAAATATTCTCGGAATTGGACGAAATCAACGCCCAGGGTCCTATTTTTCCACGAAGCTTCCAGAAGTCCGAAGAGGAAACGAAGTGGGGCCACGAGGTGGCCACACACTAGGGCGCGCGGCCCAAGCCCCGGCCGCGCCGGCCTGTTGTGTGGGGCCCTCGTGACGCCCCCGACCTACCCTTTCGCCTACATATAGTCTTCGTCGCGAAACCCCCGATACCGAGAGCCACGATACGGAAAACCTTCCGGAGACGCCGCCGCCGCCAATCCCATCTCGGGGGATTCGGGAGATCGCCTCCGGCACCCTGCCGGCGAGGGGAATCATCTCCCGGAGGTCTCTTCATCGCCATGATCGCCTCCGGATTGATGTGTGAGTAGTCCACCCCCGGACTATGGGTCCATAGCAGTAGCTAGATGGTTGTCTTCTCCTCATTGTGCTATCATGTTAGATCTTGTGAGCTGCCTATCATGATCAAGATCATCTATTTGTAAAGCTACATGTTGTGTTTGTTGGGATCCGATGAATATTGAATACTATGTCAAGTTGATTATCAATCTATCATATATGTTATTTATGTTCTTGCATGCTCTCCGTTGCTAGTAGAGGCTCTGGCCAAGTTGATACTTGTGACCCCAAGAGGGAGTATTTATGCTCGATAGTGGGTTCATGCCTCCATTAAATCTAGGACAAGTGATGAGAAAGTTCTAAGGTTGTGGATGTCTTGTTGCCACTAGGGATAAAACATCGATGCTTTGTCTAAGGATATTTGTGTTGATTACATTACGCACCATACTTAATGCAATTGTCCGTTGCTTGCAACTTAATACCGGAAGGGGTTCGGATGATAACCTGAAAGTGGACTTTTTAGGCATAGATGCATGCTGGATAGCGGTCTATGTACTTTGTCGTAATGCCCTGATTAAATCTCATAGTACTCATCATGATATATGTATGTGCATTGTTATGCCTTCTTTATTTGTCAATTGCCCAACTGTAATTTGTTCACCCAACATCTGTTTATCTTATGGGAGAGACACCGCTAGTGAACTCGTGGACCCCGGTCCTATTCTTTACATCTGAAATACAATCTACTGCAATTGTTCTTTACTTGTTCTTCGCAAACAAACATCATCTTCCACACTATACATCTAATCCTTTGTTACAGCAAGCCGGTGAGATTGACAACCTCACTCGTTACGTTGGGGCAAAGTACTTTGATTGTGTTGTGCGAGGTTCCACGTTGGCGCCGGAATCCCTGGTGTTGCGCCGCACTACACTCCGCCACCAACAACCTTCAATGTGCTTCTTGGCTCCTACTGGTTCGATAAACCTTGGTTTCTTTCTGAGGGAAAACTTGCTACTGTACGCATCACACCTTCCTCTTGGGGTTCCCAACGGACGTGTGTTAACTGCACGCATCAAGCTCTTTTTACGGCGCCGTTGCCGGGGAGATCAAGACACGCTGCAAGGGGAGTCTCCCACTTCCAATCTCTTTACTTTGTTTTTGTCTTGCTTTATTTTATTTACTACTTTGTTTGCTGCACTAAAACAAAACACAAAAAATTAGTTGCTAGTTTTAGTTTATTTATTATCTTGTTTGCGTTCTCTATATTAAAAATACAAAAAAATAGTTACTTGCATTTACTTTATTTACCTATTGTTTATTTCATCATGTTTCCTCCTAAGTACACTCTGAAAGACATACCGGTAGGCCGAGGATCTATAATTGGAAGAGATAATATAGAAGATTTTTTCACTCATGTTAGTATAGCTGAAGATTTTGAAGATAGACACTTGGTAGAACTTGCTCCTTGATGTCTACAGGTGCTTCTATTCTTGTAGACAGTATTGGGCCTCCAAGAGCAGAGGTTTGTAGAACAGCAGCAAGTTTCCCTTAAGTGGATCACCCAAGGTTTATCGAACTCAGGGAGGAAGAGGTCAAAGATATCCCTCTCATGCAACCCTGCAACCACAAAGCAAGAAGTCTCTTGTGTCCCCAACACACCTAATAGGTGCACTAGTTCGGCGAAGAGATAGTGAAATACAGGTGGTATGAATAAATATGAGCAAGTAGTAACGGCGCCGGAAAAGTGCTTGTCGGCGTGCGGATGATGGTAGTAATATTGCAGGAAGTAAAGATGCGATAAAATAGTAAACAAGCAGCGATAGCGATATTTAGGAACAAGGCCTAGGGATCATACTTTCACTAGTGGACACTCTCAACATTGATCACATAACAGAATAAATAAATAGATGCTAGACTCTACACCTTCTTGTTGGATGATGAACACCACTAACTGTGTAGGATTACACGAACCCTCAATGCCGGAGTTAACAAGCTCCACAATATTCAATGTTCATATTTAAATAACCTTAGAGTGCATAACAGATCAACATAACCAAACCAAGTACTAACATAGCATGCACACTGTCACCTTCACACTACGAAAGGAGGAATAGATCACATCAATACTATCATAGCAATAGTTAACTTCATAATCTACAAGAGATCACAATCATAGCCTACGCCAAGTACTACACGATGCACACACTTGTCACCATTACACCGTGCAGGGAGGAATAAACTACTTTAATAACATCACTAGAGTAGCACACAGATAAATTGTGATACAAAACACATTGCAATCATAAAGGGATATAAATAAGCACTTCACTATGCCATTCATAACGAGTGAATAAGTATTCTGTGAAATATAGCCTAAGAGACCCACACGGTGCACACACTTGTCACCTTTACACACGTGGGACAAGGAGTCTCCGGAGATCACATAAGTAAAACCCACTTGACTAGCATAATGACATCTACATTACAAGCATCATCATATGAATCCCAATCATGTAAGGCAGCTCATGAGATTATTGTATTGAAGTACATAGGAGAGAGATTAACCACATAACTACCGGTACAGCCCCGAGCCTCGATGGAGAACTACTCCCTCCTCATGGGAGACAACAGCGTTGATGAAGATGGTGGTGGTGTCGATGGAGAAGCCTTCCGGGGGCACTTCCCCGTCCCGGCGGCGTGCCGGAACAGAGACTCCTGTCCCCCGATCTTGGCTTCGCGATGGCGGCGGCTCGCGGAAGGTTTCTCGTACCGTGGCTTTTCCGTATCGAGGTTTTAGGTCGAGGAGGCTTAAATAGGCGAAGAGGCGGAGTCGGAAGGCCGACGGGGCCACCACACGGTAGGGCGGCGCGGCCGGGGGCCCGGGCCGCGCCTGCACTGGCGTGTGGCCCCCAGGGCTCCCTCCGGCGGCTCTCGGGTGTTCTGGAAGCTTCGTGGAAAAATAGGATGCTGGGCATTAATTTCGTCCGATTCCGAGAATATGTCCTTACTAGGATTTCTGAAACCAAAAACAGCAGAAAACAGGAACTGGCACTTCGGCATCTCGTCAATAGGTTAGTTCCGGAAAACGTATCAAAACGATATAAAGTGTGAACAAAACATGTAGGTATTGTCATAAAACAAGCATGGAACATAAGAAATTATAGATACGTTTGAGACGTATCACTCCTACTTATGAAATTGCTGCTGCCTCTTTAGTACGCATGTTGGAGACTAAATTTGTTAATCTCAATCCTATAATTCAGCATATGTTTCTTACACTCTCTGATATGGAGGAAGGAGAAAAGAAAGATTTTGTTTTAGAAACCCTCCTTAAAGAATTTGGTGGTGTAGCAAGAGAGGCTAGAAATGTCTTTATTAAATATAAGATGCTTGGCTCTTATACCAACTTTGCTACTACCCTTGAAAAAATGGATATGGATAGAATAAGGTACACTAATAATGTTAATGATGGAGGGGAAATTAAAGTACCGATACCTAGAAAGCTCCTAGGAATCCATGAAGCTCTAGAAAATAACTATGGTTGGCTTGTTCCTGAAAATTTGTTTGATGAGAATAGCAAGCCTAAGAGTAATGAAAAAGGAGCCTCTGAAACTTACATAGATAAGATAACATGCGTTGTTGAGGAAACTCCCAACACCCCTGGTAATGATGTTAATGCTTCATCTCTTGACAACACTTGATTCACACTTTCTGCGCCTAGCTGAAAGGCGTTAAAGAAAAGCGCTTATGGGAGACAACCCATTATTTTACTTCTGCACTTTTGTTTTATATTTGAGTCTTGGAAGTTGTTACTACTGTAGCAACCTCTCCTTATCTTTATTTTATTGCATTGTTGTGCCAAGTAAAGTCTTTGATAGTAAAGTCAATACTAGATTTGGATTACTTCGCAGAAACAGATTTCTTGCTGTCACGAATTCGGGTATGGTTCTCTGTAGGTAACTCAGAAAAATATGCCAATTTACGTGCGTGATCCTCAGATATGTACGCAACTTTCATTCAATTTGGGCATTTTCATCTGAGCAAGTCTGGTGCCTCTAAAAAATTCATCTTTAGGGACTGTTCTGTTTTGACAGATTCTGCCTTTTATTTCGCATTGCCTGTTTTGCTATGTTTGATGGATTTCTTTGTTCCATTAACTTTCAGTAGCTTTGTGCAATGTCCAGAAGTGTTAAGAATTATTATGTCACCTCTGAATATATGAATTATGCACTGACCCTCTAATGAGTTTGTTTTGAGTCTGGTGTGGAGGAAGTTTTCAAGGATCAAGAGAGGAGGATGATACAATATGATCAAGAAGAGTGAAGAGTTTAAGCTTGGGGATGCCCCCGTGGTTCATCTCTGCATATTTTAAGAAGACTCAAGCGTCTAAGCTTGGGGATGCCCAAGGCATCCCTTCTTCATCGACAACTTATCAGGTCACCTCTAGTGAAACTATATTTTTATTCCGTCACATCTTATGTGCTTTACTTGGAGCGTCTGTTTGTTATTATTTTCGTTTTGTTTGAATAAGATCGGATCCTAGAATTCTTTGTTTGGGAGAGAGACACGCTCCGCTGTTTCGTATGAACACATGTGTTCTTAGCTTCATCTTTAATGTTCATTGCGAAAGTTGGACTATTTCATTCATTGTTATATGGTTGGAAACGGAAAATGCCGCATGTGGTAAATGGTATAATGTCTTGAATAATGTGATACTTGGCAATTGTTGTGCTCATATAGATCATGTTTAAGCTCTTACATCATGTACCTTGTACCCATTAATGAATAATTACATAGAGCTTGTTAAAATTTGGTTTGCATGATTGATCTCTAGAGTCTAGATATTTTCTGGTTAAGGTGTTTGAAAAACAAGGAGACGATGTAAAGTCTTATAATGCTTACAATATGTTCATATGTGAGCTTTGCTGCACCTTTTATACTTGAGTTTGCTTCAAACAACCTTGCTAGCCTAGCCTTGTATTGAGAGGAATTCTTCTCGTGCATCCAAATCCTTGAGCCAAAAACTACGCCATTTGTGTCCACCATACCTACCTACCACATGGTATTTCCCCGCCATTCCAAAGTACATTACTTGGGTGCTACCTTTAAATTTCTATTCTTTACCTTTACAATATATAGCTCATGGGACAAATAGCGTTAAAAACTATTGTGGTGAAGAATATGTACTTATGTGTCTTATTTCTTAATAAGTTGCTTGTTGAGCGGTAACCATGTTTCTGGGGATGCCATCAACTTTTACCTTTGTTGAATATCATGTGAGTTGCTATGCATGTTCGTCTTGTCTGAAGTAAGGGCGATTTTCATGATCAAATGGTTTGAGTATGCATACTGTTAGAGAAGAACATTGGGCCGCTAACTAAAGCCATGAATCATGGTGGAAGTTTCAGTTTGGATACAAAACCTCAATCTCTTGTGAGAATATTACCTGTTGTTGAATGCGTAAGCATTAAAAGAGGAGTCCATTATCTGTTGTCTATGTTGTCCCGGGATGGATGTCTGATACGTCTCCAACGTATCGATAATTTCTTGTGTTCCATGCCACATTATTGATGTTATCTACATGTTTTATGCACACTTTATATCATATTCGTGCATTTTCTGGAACTAACCTATTAACAAGATGCCGAAGTGCCAGTTGCTGTTTTCTGCTGTTTTTGGTTTCAGAAATCCTAGTAAAGAAATATTCTCGGAATTGGACGAAATAAAAGCCCAGAGGCCTATTTTCTCACGAAGCTTCCAGAAGACCGAAGACGAGACGAAGAGGGGCCACGGGGTGGCCAAACCCTAGGGCGGCGCGGCCCCCTTGGCCGCGCGGCCCTGTGGTGTGGGCCCCCCGTGCCGCCTCTTGACTTGCCCTTCCGCCTACAAATAGCCTCCGTGACGAAACCCCCAGCACCGAGAGCCACGATACGGAAAACATTACTGAGACGCCGTCGCCGCCGATCCCATCTCGGGGGATCCTGGAGATCGCCTCCGGCACCCCGCCGGAGAGGGGATTCATCTCCCGGAGGACTCTACGCCGCCATGGTCGCCTCCGGTGTGATGTGTGAGTAGTCTACCCCTGGACTATGGGTCCATAGCAGTAGCTAGATGGTTGTCTTCTCCCCATTGTGCTATCATTGTCGGATCTTGTGAGCTGCCTATCATGATCAAGATCATCTATATGTAATTCTATATGTTGCGTTTGTTGGGATCCGATGAATAGAGAATACTTGTTATGTTGATTATCAAAGTTATGCTTATGTGTTGTTTATGATCTTGCATGCTCTCCGTTATTAGTAGATGCTCTGGCCAAGTAGATGCTTTTAACTCCAAGAGGGAGTACTTATGCTCGATAGTGGGTTCATGCCCGCATTGACACCCGGGACAAGTGACGAGAAAGTTCTAAGGTTGTGTTGTGCTCGTTGCCACTAGGGATAAAACATTGATGCTATGTCTAAGGATGTAGTTGTTGATTACATTACGCACCATACTTAATGCAATTGTCTCGTTGTTTACAACTTAATACCGGAGGGGGTTCGGATGATAACCCGAAGGTGGACTTTTTAGGCATAGATGCAGCTTGGATGGCGGTCTATGTACTTTGTCGTAATGCCCAATTAAATCTCACTATACTCATCATGATATGTATGTGCATTGTCATGCTCTCTTTATTTGTCAATTGCCCAACTGTAATTTGTTCACCCAACATGCCGTTCGTCTTATGGGAGAGACACCTCTAGTGAACTGTGGACCCCGGTCCAATTCTCTTTACTGAAATACAATCTACTGCAATAATACTTGTTTCTACTGTTTTCTCTGCAAACAATCATCTTCCACACAATATGGTTAATCCTTTGTTACAGCAAGCCGGTGAGATTGACAACCTCACTGTTTCGTTGGGGCAAAGTAGCTTGGTTGTGTTGTGCAGGTTCCACGTTGGCGCCGGAATCTCTGGTGTTGCGCCGCACTACATCCCGCCGCCATCAACCTTCAACGTGCTTCTTGGCTCCTCCTGGTTCGATAAACCTTGGTTTCTTTCTGATGGAAAACTTGCTGCTGTGCTCATCATACCTTCCTCTTGGGGTTGCCCAACGAACGTGTGAAATACACGCCATCAAGCATATTTTCTGGCGCCGTTGCCGGGGAGATCAAGACACGCCTGCAAGGGGAGTCTCCACTTCTCAATCTCTTTACTTTGTTTTTGTCTTGCTTTATTTTATTTACTACTTTGTTTGCTGCACTAAATCAAAACACAAAAAAATTAGTTGCTAGTTTTACTTTATTTGCTATCTTGTTTGCTATATCAAAAACACAAAAAAATAGTTTACTTGCATTTACTTTATCTAGTTTACTTAATTTACTGTTGCTAAAATGGCCAACGCTGAAAATACTAGGTTGTGTGACTTCACAACCACAAATAATAATGATTTCTTATGCACACCTATTGCTCCACCTGCTACTACAGCAGAATTCTTTGAAATTAAACCCGCTTTATCGAATCTTGTCATGAAAGATCAATTTTCCGGAATTAGTTCCGATGATGCTGCTGCCCATCTTAATAATTTTGTTGAACTATGCGAAATGCAAAAATATAAAGATGTAGATGGTGATATTATTAAACTAAAATTGTTCCCTTTCTCATTAAGAGGAAGAGCTAAAGATTGGTTGCTATCTCTCGCCTAAGAATAGTATTGATTCATGGACTAAATGCAAGGATGCTTTTATTGGTAGATATTATCCCCCGCTAAAATTATATCTTTGAGGAGTAGCATAATGAATTTTAAACAATTAGATACTGAACATGTTGCTCAAGCTTGGGAAAGAATGAAATCTCTCGGTTAAAAATTGCCCAACCCATGGACTGACTACTTGGATGATCATCCAAACCTTCTATGCAGGACTAAATTTTTCTTCACGGAATTTATTGGATTCAGCTGCTGGAGGTACCTTTATGTCCATCACTCTTGGTGAAGCAACAAAGCTTCTTGATAATATGATGATCAACTACTCGAATGGCACACTGGAAAGAGCTCCACAAGGTAAGAAGGTAAATTCCTGTCGAAGAAACCTCTTCCTTGAGTGATAAGGTTGATGCTATTATGTCTATGCTTGTGAATGATAGGACTAATGTTGATCCTAATAATGTTCCGTTAGCTTCATTGGTTGCACAAGAAGAACATGTTGATGTAAACTTCATTAAAAATAATAATTTCAACAACAATGCTTACCGGAACAATTCTAGTAACAACTATAGGCCATATCCTTATAATAATGGCAACGGCTATGGTAATTCTTATGGAAATTCTTACAACAATAATAGGAACTCACCCCTGGACTTGAAGCCATGCTTAAAGAATTTATTGGTACACAAACCGCCTTTAACAAATCTGTTGAGGAAAAGCTCAATAAAATTGATATTCTTGTTTCTAGAGTTGATAGTCTTGCCTCCGATGTTGATCTTTTGAAATCGAAAGTTATGCCTAATAGGGATATTGAAAATAAAATTGTTACTACAGCAAATGTCATTCAAGTTAGAATTAATGAGAATATAAGATTAATGGCTGAACTCGCGTGCTAGGTGGGATAGAGAAGAAAATGAAAAACTAGCTAACGAGAAGAATATAGCTAAAGTTTGGACTATTACCACCACTAGTAATGCTAATGCTACACATGTTGCTGCACCTCCTACTCATACTAATAAAAGAATTGGTGTTAGCAATGTTTCCACTTCTAATGCAAAGCGCGAAAAACTGCCTGAAATTGCTGAAACTGCTGAAACTGCCTGTGATAAAGCTGCTGAAATTTTTTCCAACACTGGGGATGATGATCCCATTGCTTTAGATTATAATGGTTTGAATTTTGATGATTGCCACATCTCTGAAGTTATAAAGTTCTTGCAAAAACTTGCTAAAAGTCCTAATGCTAGTGCTATAAATTTGGCTTTCACGCATCATATTACAAATGCTCTCATAAAAGCTAGAGAAGAGAAACTAGAGCGCGAAGCCTCTATTCCTAAAAAGCTAGAAGATGGTTGGGAGCCCATCATTAAGATGAAGGTTAAAGATTTTGATTGTAATGCTTTATGTGATCTTGGTGCAAGTATTTCGTTATGCCGAAGAAAATTTATAATATGCTTGACTTGCCACCGCTGAAAAATTGTTATTTGGATGTTAATCTTGCTGATCATTCTACAAAGAAACCTTTGGGTAAAGTTGATAATGTTCGCATTACCGTTAACAATAACCTTGTTCCCGTTGATTTTGTTGTCTTAGATATCGAATGCAATGCATCTTGTCCAATTATATTGGGAAGACCTTTTCTTCGAACTGTTGGTGCTGAGGGAAGGAAATATAAAATATCAATTTCCTCTCAAGAAAGGTATGGAACACTTCCCTAGAAAGAGAATGAAGGTACCTTATGATTCTATTATTAGAACAAATTATGATGTTGATGCTTCATCTCTCGATAATACTTGATACACACTTTCTGCGCCTAGCTGAAAGGCGTTAAAGAAAAGCGCTTATGGGAGACAACCCATGTTTTTACCTACAGTACTTTGTTTTTATTTTGTGTCTTGGAAGTTGTTTACTACTGTAGCAACCTCTCCTTATCTTAGTTTTGAGTTTTGTTGAGCCAAGTTAAGCCGTTGATAGAAAAGTAAGTACTAGATTTGGATTACTGCGCAGTTCCAGATTTCTTTGCTGTCACGAATCTGAGCCCACTGCCCTGCAGGAAGCTCAGAAAATTATGCCAATTTACGTGCATGATCCTCAGATATGTACGCAACTTTCATTCAATTTGAGAATTTTCATTTGAGCAAGTCTGGTGCCATTTTAAAATTCGTCAATACGAACTGTTCTGTTTTGACAGATTCTGCCTTTTATTTCGCATTGCCTCTTTCGCTATGTTGGATGAATTTCTTTGATCCACTAATGTCCAGTAGCATTATGCAATGTCCAGAAGTGTTAAGAATGATTGTGTCACCTCTGAATATGTCAATTTATATTGTGCACTAACCCTCTAATGAGTTGTTTCGAGTTTGGTGTGGAGGAAGTTTTCAAGGGTCAAGAGAGGAGTATGATACAACATGATCAAGGAGAGTGAAAGCTCTAAGCTTGGGGATGCACCCGGTGGTTCACCCCTGCATATATCAAGAAGACTCAAGCGTCTAAGCTTGGGGATGCCCAAGGCATCCCCTTCTTCATCAACAAATTATCGTGTTCCTCCCCCGAAACTACATTTTTATTCGGCCACATCTTATGTGCTTTTTCTTGGAGCGTCGGTTTGTTTTTGTTTTTGTTTTGTTTGAATAAAATGGATCCTAGCATTCACTTCATGGGAGAGATACACACTCCGCTGTAGCATATGGACAAATATGTCCTTGGTTTCTACTCATAGTATTCATGACGAAGTTTCTCCTTCGTTAAATTGTTATATGGTTGGAATTGGAAAATGATACATGTAGTAATTGCTATAAATGTCTTGGGTAATGTGATACTTGGCAATTGTTGTGCTCATGTTTAAGCTCTTGCATCATATGCTTTGCACCCATTAATGAAGAAATACATAGAGCATGCTAAAATTTGGTTTGCATATTTGGTTTCTCTAAGGTCTAGATAATTTCTAGTATTGAGTTTGAACAACAAGGAAGACGGTGTAGAGTCTTATAATGCTTTCAATATGTCTTTTATGTGAGTTTTGCTGCACCGGTTCATCCTTGTGTTTGTTTCAAATAAGCCTTGCTAGCCTAAACCTTGTATCGAGAGGGAATACTTCTCATGCATCCAAAATACTTGAGCCAACCACTATGCCATTTGTGTCCACCATACCTACCTACTACATGGTATTTTCCAGCCATTCCAAAGTAAATTACTTGAGTGCTACCTTTAAAATTCCATCATTCACCTTTGCAATATATAGCTCATGGGACAAATAGCTTAAAAACTATTGTGGTATTGAATATGTAATTATGCACTTTATCTCTTATTAAGTTGCTTGTTGTGCGATAACCATGTTTACTCGGGGAACGCCATCAACTCGTTGTTGAATTTCATGTGAGTTGCTATGCATGTTCGTCTTGTCCGAAGTAAGGGCGATCTACACCGAGTTGAATGGTTTGAGCATGCATATTGTGAGAGAAGAACATTGGGCCGCTAACTAAAGCCATGTTCCATGGTGGAAGTTTCAGTTTTGGACAAACATCCTCAAATCTCTAATGAGAAAAGAATTAATTGTTGTTGAATGCTTAAAGCATTAAAAGAGGAGTCCATTATCTCGTTGTCTATGTTGTCCCGGTATGATGTCTAAGTTGAGAATAATCAAAAGCGAGAAATCCAAATGCGAGCTTTCTCCTTAGACCTTTGTACAGGCGGCATAGAGGTACCCCTTTGTGAAACTTGGTTAAAGCATATGTATTGCGGTGATAATCCGGGTAGTCCAAGCTAATTAGGACAAGGTGCGAGCACTATTAGTACACTATGCATGAGGCTTGCAACTTATAAGATATAATTTACATGATGCATATGCTTTATTACTACCGTTGACAAAATTGTTTCATGTTTTCAAAATCAAAGCTCTAGCACAAATATAGCAATCGATGCTTTTCCTCTATGAGGACCATTCTTTTACTTTCAATGTTGAGTCAGTTCACCTATTTCTATCCACCTCAAGAAGCAAACACTTGTGTGAACTGTGCATTGATTCTTACATACTTTCTTATTGCACTTATTATATTACTCTATGTTGACAATATCCATGAGATATACATGTTACAAGTTGAAAGCAACCGCTGAAACTTAATCTTCTTTTGTGTTGCTTCAATATCTTTACTTTGAATTATTGCTTTATGAGTTAACTCTTATGCAAGACTTATTGATGCTTGTCTTGAAGTGCTATTCACGAAAAGTCTTTGCTTTATGATTCACTTGTTTACTCATGTCATACACATTGTTTTGATCGCTGCACTCACTACATATGCTTTACAAATAGTATGATCAAGTTTATGATGGCATGTCACTCCAGAAATTATCTTTGTTATCGTTTTACCTCGCTCGGGACGAGCGTAACTAAGCTTGGGGATGCCGATACGTCTCCAACGTATCGATAATTTCTTGTGTTCCATGCCACATTATTGATGTTATCTACATGTTTTATGCACACTTTATATCATATTCGTGCATTTTCCGGAACTAACCTATTAACAAGATGCCGAAGTGCCAGCTGTCGTTTTCTCGCTGTTTTTGGTTTCGAAATCCTAGTAAAGAAATATTCTCGGAATTGGACGAAATAAAAGCCCGGAGGCCTATTTTCTCACGAAGCTTCCGGAAGACCGAAGACGAGACGAAGAGGGGCCACGGGGTGGCCAAACCCTAGGCGGCGCGGCCCCCCTTGGCCGCGCGGCCCTGTGGTGTGGGCCCCCGTGCCGCCTCTTGACTTGCCCTTCCGCCTACAAATAGCCTCCGTGACGAAACCCCCGCACCGAGAGCCACGATACGGAAAACATTACCGAGACGCCGTCGCCGCCGATCCCATCTCGGGGATCCCGGAGATCGCCTCCGGCACCTCGCCGGAGAGGGGATTCATCTCCCGGAGGACTCTACGCCGCCATGGTCGCCTCCGGTGTGATGTGTGAGTAGTCTACCCCCGGACTATGGGTCCATAGCAGTAGCTAGATGGTTGTCTTCTCCCCATTGTGCTATCATTGTCGGATCTTGTGAGCTGCCTATCATGATCAAGATCATCTATATGTAATTCTATATGTTGCGTTTGTTGGGATCCGATGAATAGAGAATACTTGTTATGTTGATTATCAAAGTTATGCTTATGTGTTGTTTATGATCTTGCATGCTCTCCGTTATTAGTAGATGCTCCGGCCAAGTAGATGCTTTTAACTCCAAGAGGGAGTACTTATGCTCGATAGTGGGTTCATGCCCGCATTGACACCTGGGACAATGACGATGAAAGTTCTAAGGTTGTGTTGTCGTTGTTGCCACTAGGGATAAAACATTGATGCTATGTCTAAGGATGTAGTTGTTGATTACATTACGCACCATACTTAATGCAATTGTCTCGTTGTTTACAACTTAATACCGGAGGGGGTTCGGATGATAACTCGAAGGTGGACTTTTTAGGCATAGATGCAGCTTGGATGGCGGTCTATGTACTTTGTCGTAATGCCCAATTAAATCTCACTATACTCATCATGATATGTATGTGCATTGTCATGCTCTCTTTATTTGTCAATTGCCCAACCGTAATTTGTTCACCCAACATGCTCGTTCGTCTTATGGGAGAGACACCTCTAGTGAACTGTGGACCCCGGTCCAATTCTCTTTACTCGAAATACAATCTACTCGCAATAATACTTGTTTCTACCGTTTTCTCTCGCAAACAATCATCTTCCACACAATATGGTTAATCCTTTGTTACAGCAAGCCGGTGAGATTGACAACCTCACTCGTTTCGTTGGGGCAAAGTAGCTTGGTTGTGTTGTGCAGGTTCCACGTTGGCGCCGGAATCTCCGGTGTTGCGCCGCACTACATCCCGCCGCCATCAACCTTCAACGTGCTTCTTGGCTCCTCCTCGGTTCGATAAACCTTGGTTTCTTTCTGATGGAAAACTTGCTGCTGTGCTCATCATACCTTCCTCTTGGGGTTGCCCAACGAACGTGTGAAATACACGCCATCAATGTCTAAGTTGAGAATAATCAAAAGCGAGAAATCCAATGCGAGCTTTCTCCTTAGACCTTTGTACAGGCGGCATAGCGGTACCCCTTTGTGACACTTGGTGGAAACATATGCTATGCAATGATAATGCGTGTTAATCCAAGCTAATTAGGACAAGGTGCGAGCACTATTAGTATACTATGCATGAGGCTTGCAACTTATAAGATGTCTTATACATAACACATATGCTTTATTACTACCGTTGACAAAATTGTTTCTTGTTTTCAAAATGAAAAGCTCTAGCACAAATATAGTAATCCATGCTTCCCTCTGCGAAGGGCCATTCTTTTACTTCATTGTTGAGTCAGTTTACCTATTCTTTCTATCCCATAAGCAAACACTTGTATAAACTGTGTGCATTGATTCTTACATGTTTACCTATTGCACTTGTTATATTACTTTGTGTTGACAATTATCCATGAGATAAATATGTTGAAGTTGAAAGCAACCGCTGAAACTTATATCTTCCTTTGTGTTGCTTCAATGCCTTTACTTTGAATTTATTGCTTTATGAGTAACTCTTATGCAAGTCTTATTGATGCTTGTCTTGAAAGTACTATTCATGAAAAGTCTTTGCTATATGATTCAGTTGTTTACTCATTGTCTTCATCATTGCTTTGAATCGCTGCATTCATCTCATATGCTTTACAATAATGTTGATCAAGATTATGTTGGTAGCATGTCACTTAAGAAATTATCTTTTATCGTTTACCTACTCGAGGGCGAGTAGGAACTAAGCTTGGGGATGCTTGATATGTCTCAAACGTATCTATAATTTTTTATGTTCCATGCTACTTTTATGATGATACTCACATGTTTTATACACAATATATATGTCATTATTATGCATTTTCCGGCACTAACCTATTGACGAGATGCCGAAGAGCCGATTGTCGTTTTCTAGCTGTTTTTGGTTTCGTAAATCCTAGTAAGGAAATATTCTCGGAATTGGACGAAATCAACGCCCAGGGTCCTATTTTTCCACGAAGCTTCCAGAAGTCCGAAGAGGAAACGAAGTGGGGCCATGAGGTGGCCACACACTAGGGCGGCGCGGCCCAAGCCCTGGCCGCGCCGGCCTGTTGTGTGGGGCCCTCGTGACGCCCCCTGACCTACCCTTTCGCCTACATATAGTCTTCGTCGCGAAACCCCCGCATCGAGAGCCACGATACGGAAAACTTTCCGGAGACGCCACCGCCGCCAATCCCATCTCGGGGGATTCGGAAGATCGCCTCCGGCACCCCGCTCGGAGAGGGGAATCATCTCCCGGAGGTCTCTTCATCGCCATGATCGCCTCCGGATTGATGTGTGAGTAGTCCACCCCTGGACTATGGGTCCATAGCAGTAGCTAGATGGTTGTCTTCTCCTCATTGTGCTATCATGTTTGATCTTGTGAGCTGCCTATCATGATCAAGATCATCTATTTGTAATGCTACATGTTGTGTTTGTTGGGATCCGATGAATATTGAATACTATGTCAAGTTGATTATCAATCTATCATATATGTTATTTATGTTCTTGCATGCTCTCCGTTGCTAGTAGAGGCTCTGGCCAAGTTGATACTTGTGACCCCAAGAGGGAGTATTTATGCTCGATAGTGAGTTCATGCCTCCATTAAATCTAGGACAGTGACAGAAAGTTCTAAGGTTGTGGATGTGCTGTTGCCACTAGGGATAAAACATCGATGCTTTGTCTAAGGATATTTGTGTTGATTACATTACGCACCATACTTAATGCAATTGTCCTGTTGCTTGCAACTTAATACCGGAAGGGGTTCGGATGATAACTCTGAAAGTGGACTTTTTAGGCATAGATGCATGCTGGATAGCGGTCTATGTACTTTGTCGTAATGCCCTGATTAAATCTCATAGTGCTCATCATGATATATGTATGTGCATTGTTATGCCTTCTTTATTTGTCAATTGCCCAACTGTAATTTGTTCACCCAACATCTGTTTATCTTATGGGAGAGACACCGCTAGTGAACTGTGGACCCCGGTCCTATTCTTTACATCTGAAATACAATCTACTGCAATTGTTCTTTACTGTTCTTCGCAAACAAACATCATCTTCCACACTATACATCTAATCCTTTGTTAGCAAGCCGGTGAGATTGACAACCTCACTGTTACGTTGGGGCAAAGTACTTTGATTGTGTTGTGCAGGTTCCACGTTGGCGCCGGAATCCCTGGTGTTGCGCCGCACTACACTCCGCCACCAACAACCTTCAACGTGCTTCTTGGCTCCTACTGGTTCGATAAACCTTGGTTTCTTTCTGAGGGAAAACTTGCTACTGTACGCATCACACCTTCCTCTTGGGGTTCCCAACGGACGTGTGTTAACTGCACGCATCAACTGCTGGTACAACCCGTGAGATTTGGGTCAATCTCTAGTAAGCTCATGAAAGGCCGAGGAGTATGACTTATAAGGTCCATCCAAGGGGAAGGCTATGGCAGCCTAGTACCATGCCAACATTGAGTGAAATTTGATGTACAAGACTAACAATTCAAGGCCGAGACCATTGTTCAGTTGTAGTCAAGTGTAGCTCCTCGTCTAAGTGGAAGTTCAACTTAACAGTCTCCACCGAAGTGCACATATATTAAACAGTGAATGTTACTAATGTGCCGTTGAGATCTATTGTGGGATTGTTTGATGAAGATGGGTTGTAGCCCAAGAGAGCAGCCCATATAGTCTACAATTTCTAAAATCTCAAGACCCATCAGGTGGCAGCTTGAAGACAGATTTGGAGACAAAGTTTAGTCACACATTTTTAGTTGGGAGGGAGTTGGAGTGGTTTATAAGGGTTGTTGTTCTAATCCTCGTAAGTGATTGAGAAGAGTTCATGCGCACTCCTCCTCCTTCGCTCGCCTCGCCACGTAACCCATGGTGCTGTCGCGTTTCGTGAATCGAGTTTAAGTTAGAAACCTGTTTTGTGAAAGTTTGATTTTTTTGCTTGGTGCACTAACTGAGTTGGGTACGTGTCGGCCGTGTGTGTGCATGATCGCCGCATGTCCCTATCTTCCAACGCGTGATGTTTCTGGTCGGCGGCTCCCCTCCCGGGCAATACCAAGTTCTAGAGTTCTCCACTCCTCTCTCTCATGATCTAATTCCTCTTGTTGTGTTGCTATCGTGCATGGTCGTCCGGGAGAGCAGGCCTCTGAAACTTCCGCTGAGAACTTGCACCAGGAGGCAGGCGATAAAGTTTTTAGGGAGTGTCTCGGCGCGACTGCTCTCTACAGTTCGAGCTCTACCTTGCCGATTCGCCCGCTTCCTTGACAGATCTGGCTACTCCGACAACACCATGGACGACATTAGCAACGGCCATGGTGATGTTGTTCCTGGAATGACATTCCCGGTCGCGATATATGTGATCATCATCTCTTACCTTGTACTAGTAATAGTCCCATATTCAAATCTTTTAGATATGCTTAGTCTAGTATGTATGGTTAATTTTGCTAGTGCAGATATGATGTCGCTTCGGTAATAAAACTCACTCGAAAATTGCCTAATAGTCTAACATAGACTACATAAAAATTGGATCCTATAAAAGGTTAAAAAATATGCATTGTTTAAAGGTCTACATACTGTGAGAAGTTTCCATTTGTGTAGAGTAGAGTATATCATGTTTAATACTGATATTCCACACACTTGTAGAACACATTTGTTTGCACATGTAAGGAAATGACAACTGCAAGGCTACCTTTCCGTTGGAAATCCTGTATATGGGTGCTATTTGATGAGAGTGAGCTGTAATTAAGCTTGATTTATTTGCTCTTATATTTGAATTTTTTTTTGTTAAGTATGTGGGTGACTCATCGTGGTGAGATCGGTTGGTGGAGGGCTCTTTCTTTTCAAGTAGTCTATGTAGGCAAGCTAGGCTCGACAAAAATCAGTACTAGCTCCGCGTCAAAGAGAAAACCAGTAGCGAGTAGACCATACGTGCATGGGCTCCTTGATTGTGGCGTCCCAGTCCCAGACCTGCATAGATACAGTGGCACCGGCTGCGAAGCCGCGGATGCATGTGCGACGCGCAGAAGCAGCACGCTCCAAATCATTTTAACCACTTCCGAATCGTCAGAGGAAGCCGAAGACAAGCCATCGGCTATGTAGGGTGTGTTTGGTAGCCCGGGGCTACTCAGAAAATCTCATCCCAACCGAGATATGGAGCAAAGAAGGCGTTTGTTAGCCCGGGTCGGGTCTTATCAGCACTGCCCAACTCATACGAAAAAGGGCTCAGAGCCAGGCTGAGGAGGGAAGCTCAAATCGGGCTTCGCTCCTCGCCCAGGCTCTCCTCATCCCCGCAAAAGACTGTAGCAGCCCGCTGCGCCCCCGCACCCCGACCCCCACCTCTCTTCTCCCTCATTTTCCCCCGTTTCATCTCTCTCTAGTCGCCCATTCCCAAACTCCCCGTCCGCGCGGCTCACGATAGCGAGCCACCAACCGCCACCCCCGCGCCCTCCCCACGCCACTCCCGGCTCCTCCGGGCATGGCCTCCCCGCCCCGGCCGCCGGCAGCAAGCTCCGCCGCCACGGCTTCCCCTCGCGCATCGTCCCCGCGTCGCCGCGAGCACCTCAACGCCGCCTCGAGCCAACGCCGCCCAACGCCTCCTCGCGTCACTCGTCCACGCCGCCTCCGTGCGCACCCATGGCGGACGACGGCCAAGCGCCGGCAGTGGCCGTCAACGATGCCGCCGACCAGCCCGATTCCCCGCACGCGAAGCCTCCAGGACCCGATTGCTTTCTATTTATCGATTCAAGGTCCTTTGTGTAAAAAATTCGAACCAGCCTGGTTGACCTCAGATTTTCTTCCCAAACAACATCTTGGTTGAGCATGTATGAGCATACCCGACCTACCAAACATGTGGTAAAATCCCAGCTCAGCTTGTATGAGGTCAACTTGTCTCACTTGAGAATGGCTTTCTCTAGTGACCCGAGCTAACAAACACACCCGTAGTGTAGCCCATCCAGAACCCTAGCTCGCCCCTGCCGCAAACACACGCTCCGGTCGGCTTCGTCCCGGCGCCACCGGCCGCTACAGGACGGACGGCGTCACGTGCCTCGGCCACGGCGCGGTAAATGCATGACGAGCAGTCCACCATGCACCAATGAATTATTTTGGGTGCTTGAGGACACGCGCGCCGCGGCCGCCCGCGCGCTTCTCATTAACCGCGGAACGCAGAGTCGCAGCGGCAGGCAGGGCCCCTCCTCCGGCGCCTTGTGCATCGCAGGAGCTAGCATTGCTGCGCAGTGCGCACTGACCCGCGCCGGGTGAAGCAAAGGGAGCAGAGCAAGCAAGTGCCAGCTTATTATAGCTGCTGCTGGTACTGCGGCTGCTGCTCTATGCTTGCCAGCGCGCTGCTTCCGTCTATTTTGCCCCTGTCCCTTCCCACGTTATAATGCCTGCTCAAGTAAGGGCATCTCCAACGCCCCCGCCCGGAGCGAAAATGCGCATGCACCCTGCTCCAACGGGGTGATGCATAGTGTTCGGATCATCCGTGGAGACGCGACGTAAATATGCGATATGTTTGCGTCTCCGTGGATGTAGCGCGGTCGCGCCGAGCGTCCGCTCGCTTCTCCCACGGACCCGCCTGGTAGCGACCCTAGCTTGAGCCGGTGCGAATTAAAGCACAACAACTGCCGAGAGGGCAACCGCCAGAGTGGAAACCTCGCCAATCGACGCGCGAACCGCCGGAATGGAGCGCCAAACCGCCGCAGAAGAGCAACCACAAACCTCTTCGTTATACGCGCCGCCATTAATTCCCGCTCAATAAGACCCCTGCACCTGCTCTAATTCATCTCGAACCGGCTGTCATTCATCTTCTTCTCCAACATTGGCTAGCCACCATGAGCAACATGTTGTTGCCACTGGACACCGACCGCGAGGGGAAGCCGCCAGGATGACGGCATTGGTGCGATACAGCTGCCACGCCGAGCAACTCTAGCTCCCCGCCGAGGAGAGGGACGCCGTTAGCCTCAATGGCCAGGATGATGAGGAGGATTCAGACGCAAGGTGGACATGGCTGGAGGCGGAGGAGGCGGCCGAGGAGGCAGCGGTGGCAAGGAAGGAGGCAAGGGCCCGGGCGAGGGCGCAGGTGGAGGCTCGTCATCTGTTCACTGACGACAAGGAAGACCCCAATGATCACTCGTCGGAGGGGAACTCAAGCTTGTCAGACGCGTCGACCGGCAGTACCTCTTCGGAGGAGGTAACAAGCAGGAAGCGCGTCCATGAGGATGGCGAGGCGGGGCCTCCTAACAATAAGTACAAAAAGTAGCTAGTTTAAAATTTGTTTGTTCTTGCAATGTGTTTGTTCTCGTAGTTTGTATGTTTAATTTATTTGAACTTGTTCGATTCGACTTCGCATGACATGATCAAACAATATATCGATTCTACTTCGCAGCCGTGCAAGCAATTTAGGAAGGGGTTCATGCAAGTTTCTCCAAAATGCGTCGGACTGCTGGGGTTGCCCCCCGACGCAAATGGACAATTTGCACCTGGCGACCATTTCAACGTCCACGGGGCGACGCAAACGGACGCGCACGAACATTTTGGGCGTCCGAAATGCGTCGCCCCGTTGGAGGGCATCTCCAGCGGGCCGACGTATTTCGGACGCTAAATTAACCGCATGCGTTCGTTTACATTGGTTCGCGGATGTGAAAATGGTCATAAGTATGTTTGCGTCGGGTGTCTCCAGCGGTCCGACGTATATTGGTCGCATGCCATTTTTTCTTCTGAAGTATCAAAAAATTGGAGAAACAAGCAAATAGCGTGAACATATGGGCATCATATTGGCTCAAATTGAGGTATTAAAATAAGTCTATCACATTGTGCACAAGGTACGACACAAAATTCAGTTCAAAAGGTGCCCAAACATGACCAGAATAGGAAATATAGTCCAAAAAGAGGCATGTTGGTTGACAATGCCGCCGCTGATCAGGCGTCTCGCAAGCGGATTTCGTCGCGCTTCTTCACGAACCAAGCCCTAGTGTCGTCGTCCATGTTGCCCAAGTCAGCCAACTGCGAGGGTTTCCTCGAAATCCATGGTGGCTACGCCGACGAGGATGTCCATCGCAAGGGGAGGGAGTGTTGGGGCCGGTAAATTTTGATTTTTTGGACAGTAAATGGCAACTGGCAGGAATGTTAGCGGCATCGGACCTGGTTCGTGACACATTTTACAACGTCCTGTTAGGTCACCCTGTTGGAGATTCCATAAACGATTTATTTTGAAAAACGAGGGTACGCCAAAACGGCGTACCAAAATTTTATAGAAGATAGCAAAGTTGTATATACAAGAGGCCAAGATCATATTGCGGACAATATGTCTTGACAAACTCCACCCCAAACCCTATAGCCTACTCTCGCGGCATCAAAGAACTCCCTCCTACTCTCGCATGTTTTCAGAGCTCAAACTCATCCATGATTCTCTTAAGCAACTCGTGCGTGTTGCATTGCTCCGTCCTATTACCAAAAACCCTCGAATTGCGCTGCTTCCAAATCCTCCAAGCTGTAAGGATCACCATGGTATCGAAGCTTTTTCTGTCTCTCCTTCGAATAAATGATTTATTTGGAACAATAAAAGTGTTCGTTTGTGTGGGGTGCAGAAATAAAACGGGATGTCTCGCCACCGTTGTCCGCTTAAGTTGGGACCACACCCAGCTGCTCGATCCAAATTTATTTTATGCAATACTCGATGTATTTAAAACTTATTTTACACAGGTAAAGGAAAACTAAAAGAAAACATAAAAAGAAAAAATAAATAGATAATACCCAACACAGACGTCGCCGTGCCGCCTTGTCCTTGTGTCATTGGTGAGGACGACATACACCGGCACTGGCCACGGATAAGAACATCTCCAGTCGCGTTTCCCAAAGCGTCCCTCAAACCGTGCCGGATTGAGCGTTTGGGACGTGTTTCGTTCGTGCAGCGTTAGTGAGACGTCGCTCCCAGTCGCGACCCCCAAACAAAATTTCGGAAATTTTAAATTAAGCGAGATTCGATTAGATTCATCCAAACTTGGCATATATTACATGGATTCGAACGAAATTTGACTAAATTTAAACTAAACCTAATCTAGAAGTACTTGCGGCGGCCGGAGGCATCGTAGTACTGGTGGAAGTTGTACATGTCGTCGGTGACGACCTCCTGCTTGACGCGCTCGTCAACGGGCTCATCGACGGGCTCGTCCTTCACCAACCGCTTGGTCCTGCCTCGCCGTCGTCGGTGAGATCCACGAGCGGCTAGCCGGAGTCGCGGATGGATGATGTCTACGGGTGCTTCTATTCTTGTAGACAGTGTTGGGCCTCCAAGAGCAGAGGTTTGTAGAACAGCAGCAAGTTTCCCTTAAGTGGATCAGCCAAGGTTTATCGAACTCAGGGAGGAAGAGGTCAAAGATATCCCTCTCAAGCAACCCTGCAATCACGATACAAGAAGTCTCTTGTGTCCCCAACACACCTAATACACTTGTCGGATGTATAGGTGCACTAGTTCGGCGAAGAGATATTAAAACGCAGGTGGTATAGATGAATATGAGTGGTAATAATAATCTGAAATAAATATGGCAGCAAGTAAACATGCAGTAGAACAGTAAGCAAGCGGTGTTTGCAGTATTGGAAACAAGGCTTAGGGATCATACTTTCACTAGTGGACACTCTCAACATTGATCACATAATAAATAAGTTCTCTTCCTTTGTGCTACATATACTCTTGTTTGATAATGAACACCATTCGTTGTGTAGGGCTACAAGAGCACCTCAATGCCGGAGTTAACAAGCTCCACAACATTCGGCATTCATATTTAAGTAACCTTTTAGAGCATAATAGATCTTTGCAATTTAAACCGAGTACTAACATAGCATACACACTGTCACCTTTACACTATGAAAGGGGAATAGATCACATCAATACTATCATAGTAATAATTAACTCCATAATCTACAAGAGATTATGATCATAACCTACGCCAAGAACTACACGATGCACACACTGTCACCATTACACCGTGAAGAAGGAATAGACTGATGGGGTTCGTAGCATAGAAAACAAAAAATTTCCTACCGCAAGACGTATAAATCCAAGATCTAATCTATGGAACACCCAAGATCTAATCTACAAGATCGAAGCAACGAGATTGATATGAGACTAACCCTCGAAGATTTCCAAAGCCTACGAGATTAGATCTCGTTGTTGGTGTAGACGATCGTCCCCGATGCTGCAATCCGGCAGCACTTCCGTACTCGGTCGCGCGTACGGTGTCGATGAAGCCCGTCCTCTCCCCGTTCCAGCGGGTAGCGGAGGTGTGGTAGATCTCCTCGGAATCCCAGCAGCACGACGGCGTGGTGGTGGAGGTGGAGGAGAAATTCCTGCAGGGCTTCGCCAAGCCTGCGCAGGAAGAAGGAGGAGGGAGAGAGGGTCGGCTAGGGCTTGGGGGGATGATGTACTGCGCCCCAACCCTCCCCTCCCTCTTATATAGGCGTGGGGGGGGGGCTGCCTTGGCCCCTCCTCCAAGCCCAAGGGTCCGCCAAAACAAGGGGGGCAACTTCCCCCCCCCCCCAAGTTAAGTCCCTATTTTCAAGGGATTTGATCTTATCCACTTGATCCAGCCACATGGGCCTTGGGGGCTGGTGTGCATGGCCCATGTGGGCCTATGCGACCCCTCCGGTCCATGTTGGTCGTCCGGGATAGGTGGGCCCCACTATGGTACCCTCCGGAACCTTCTAGAACCTCCGGTACAATACCGAAAAATCCTGAACTTTTCCGGTAACCCTGAAAATGACTTCCCATATATGAATTTTATTCTCCGAACCATTCCGGACCTCCTCGTGATGTCCCGGATCCCATCCGAGACTCCGAACAAACTTCGGTCTCCATCTCATATTCCGAATCTACTTATGCGACATCGAACCTTAAGCGCGTCACCCTACGGTTCGCAAACTATGCAGACATGGTCGAGACTCCTCTCCGAGCAATAACCAATAGCGGGATCTGGAGATCCATAATGGCTCCCACATATTCAACGATGACTTAGTGATCGATTGAACCATTTACATACGATGCCGATTCCCTTTGTCACGCGATATTTTACTTGTCCGAGGTTCGATCATCGGTATCTCCATACCTTGTTCAACCTCGTTACCGACAAGTACTCTTTACTCGTACCGTGGTATGTCATCTCTTATGATCCAATCATATGCTTGCAAGCTAATTAGACGACACTCCACCGAGAGGGCCCAGAGTATATCTATCCGTCATCAGGATGGACAAATCCCACTGTTGATACATATGCCTCAACTCACACTTTCCGAATACTTAATCCCATCTTTATAACCACCCATTTACGCAATGGCGTTTGATGTAATCAAAGTACCCTTCCGGTGTAAGTGATTTACATGATCTCATGGTCGAAGGGCTTAGGCAACTATGTATCGAAAGCTTATAGCAAATTGAACTTAATGACTTGATCTTATGCTACGCTCATTTGGGTGTATGTCCATTATATCATTCACCTAATGACATAACCTTGTTATTAATAACATCCAATGTTCATGATCACGAAACCATGATCATCCATTAATCAACAAGCTAGTTATACAAGAGGCTTACTAGGGACTCCTTGTTGTTTACATAACACACATGTACCAATGTTTCGGTTGATACAATTATAGCATGGGATGTAAACATTTATCATGAACACTAAGATATAACAATAACTAATTTATTATTGCCTCTTGGGCATATCTCCAACATAGACTACTTTAATAACTTCACAAGAGTAGCACATAGACTAATAGTGATACAAAGCTCATATGAATCTCAATCATGTCAGGCAGCTCATGAGATCATTGTATTGAAGTACATAGGAGAGAGATTAACCACATAGCTACCGGTACAGCCCTTAGCCTCGATGGAGAACTACTCCCTCCTCATGGGAGACAGCAGCGGTGATGAAGATGGCGGTGATGTCGATGGAGAAGCCTTCCGGGGGCACTTCCCTGTCCCGGCGGTGTGCCGGAACAGAGACTTCTGTCCCCCAGATCTTGGCTTCGCGATGGCGGCGGCTCTGGAAGGTTTCTCGTACCGTGGCTTTTCCGTATCGAAGATTTAGGTCAGAGAGCTTTAAATAGGCGAAGAGGCGGAGTCGAAAGGGTTACGGGGGCGCCACACAATAGGGTGGCGCGCCCCCCTCCTGGGCCGCGCCGGCCTACTGTCTGGTGGCCCTGTGGCTCTCCTCTGGCCCCCTCCGGTGTTCTGGAAGCTTCGTGGAATATATAAGATGCTGGGCGTTGATTTCGTCCAATTCCGAGAATATTTCCTTACTAGGATTTCTGAAACCAAAAAGAGCAGAAAACAGGAACTGGCACTTCGGCATCTCGTTAATAGTTTAGTTCCGGAAAATGCATAAAAACGATATAAAGTGTGAACAAAACATGTAGGTATTGTCATAAAACTAGCATGGAACATAAGAAATTATAGATACGTTGGAGACGTATCAATGGACATGGCGATCACCATGTCGAGGTCGCCCCTCTAGGCGTCCTTGTCGTTCATCGACGCCAAGCACGCCGCCCGCAGCCCTGGGCAGTCCTCGGGGTCGTCGCTGCTGGCGATGAGCCGCTGCTGCCGCTCGTACTCCGCCAGTAGCGCCGCCTGCGACGATTCCTCCGGCTCCTCCTTCACCTCCGGCTTCGGGATGAGGAGGGCGCCGCCACGCCTCTCTTGCTGCCGCTGCCGCTACGCCACGTGTTGACGGGCGTCGCCGGCTCCTCCTTTACCACGCGTTTGGGGACGTTGTAGGGCGCCGAGCGGTACGACGAGGACGGCGTCGATCGGGTCGGTCCCGAGGAAGAAGAGTTCAAGGAGGACGAGTACGTCGTCCTCCTCGGCTGCCATTGCGGTGGTCCTCCTCGAGGAGACGGTGGCAGTGACGGTGACGTCTCCAACCTTGGAGCGCCGTTGCGGATGCCACGGATGACGCTGTCGAGGGTGTGCCCCGGAACGCCCCAGAACAGAGCGCGACCGTCCTTGTTCCAGCTATTGGGCCCGCCGACGAGGCTGGTGGTGGTGTACATCTTGATGTTGTACTTGGCCTTGAAGTACGTCGTCCACCAGTCGTCGTTGTCGTTGGCCGCCCATGTCGGATCCGCCCCGCTCCTCGGCGGTGAGTTGAGCCCGCCGGGCCCTGATGCCGTCCCTCCATTGGTCCGTGCCCGGCTTCGGCGGCGGTGGACGCCAATGCCGTTCACGGCCATCTTCCAGCCGCCGCTGCTTGGCAGCCACATGTCCGGCGGGACTAGATATCGGGCGTGGTACAGCGCCCACGCCTCCGCCACGGTTAGGCTGACGAGGTCGACATTGTTTGGAGCGGCGAGGAGAAGATCTGGGAGGGGAGGAGGCGGCGATGACGAGAAGGTTTGGGAGCAGTGAGAGATTGAGACAAACCGGAGGGCGTCTTAATGTACAACGGCGACAGCAGGTGGTTGCACACAATAACGCCGGCGCGGACGGCCACGCGGCCATGCACGACGAGACGCGTCTCTGCGTCGCCTGGGAAACCAGGGACACCATTAACGTCGCTTGACCAAAGCTAGGCGACGAGGTTTTAGCCTTCTGAGGCGCTGCCGCGTCGGGCCCGCCTCGTTTCGCCTCACTTTTCGTTGTGTCCGGCGTGCCCGGTGCGTCCCTGTGGGACGGGGATGGGCTCGGGACGCCGACCACCGTATCGGACCGTGCCGGACAAAAATCGGTTTTAGGGAACGCGGCAGGAACGTTTTTTATCCGGCGCATCTCAAATAGCTTTACAAATAGCTTTGGGAGACGATTTGGGGAAGCGGCTGAAGATGCTCTAAGACCGCAGGATCATGTTCGCTGCCGTTGGAGGAGTGGGTGCAGGTGCAGGCCACACACGAGAGGCCAGCGCTGGGGCGGGCTACTGGTTCCACGGCAACGGTGGACTAGCCAGTCCGGAAAATGCGGTTTTGTTTTCATAGTTTTCAAATATAACTTAAATAATATTATTTTGAACACATAAATATTTTCACAAATAATCTAAATATACAAATAAAATTATTATATATAATAAATCAAATGGGTTGTAATTCAACTTGTTTAAAAATTAGGCGTGTTTTCTTTGAGTGCCCATAACTGCTCCACTAGTTTATTTTGAAGTTCAGTATAATCCTACACGTCCACCATGTATAACCAAAGTGGGGAGGGAAACGGCGTTGCCACGCAGGTCATTTTCCGCGCGAGCGAAACACCGGCGAAATGCGCCAATGTGTTGGGCAAGCGCGGGAACGTCTGTCGTCGCTCAGGAATCGGTAATCATCGGCGACAAGCCTCGACAGGACGTTAAACCAACATTAACGATCTTGACGTTGTCTCTGCTATAAAAAAAATGCATCCGCACCGCTGGGATACCCGACGCAAACGGTCATCTTGGCCGCATGGTGTCCGCGGGCCACGAAAACGGACACAACCTGATATTTTGGACATCCGAAATGCGTCGATCTGTTGAAGATGGCCTTACAACTAGCAATATAAAACTAAGGGCATCTCCAACGGGGCGACGCAAACGGACGCTGCGCGACCGTTTGCGTCCGCGCGGACCGGACATGCGCTTGCACCCTGCTCCAGCGGGGCGACGCATCGTGTCTGGGGCGTCCGCGGAGACGCAAAAGCGGCGCAAATATGCAACACGTTTGCATCTCTGCGGATGTTGCACGGTCGCGCCGAGAGTTCGTTCACTTCCCCCACGGGCCCGCATGGCAGCGACCCTGGCTCGATCGGCGAGAATTAAAGCAGAGCAACTGCCGGGGAGGCCAACCGCCGGAATGGAGCGCCGAACCGCCGCGGAAGAGCAACCGCATGACTCTTCGTTATGCGTCGTCATTAATCCCCGCTGAATATAACCCCTGCGCCTGCTGTAATTCACGTCCAACCAGCTGCCATTCTTCTTCTCCAACACCGGCTAGCCACCATGAGCAACCTGTCGTTGCCATCGGACACCGATAGCAAGGAGAAGCCGCCGGGAAGGCGGCATTGGTAGGATAGGGTTGCGACGCCGAGCAACCCTAGCTCCCCGCCGACGGAGGGTGAGGAGGAGGGGGCGACGTTGGCCTCGACGGCAAGGAGGAGGAGGAGGACTCCGACGCAAAGTGGGCACGGCTGGAGGCGCTGGAGGCGGCGGCAAGGAAGGAGGCAAGGGCCCGGGCGAGGGCGCGGGCGCAGGCGGAGGCTCGTCGTCCGTTCACCGACGACGAGGAAGACCCCAATGACCAGTCGTCGGACTGGAACTCAACCTCGTCGGACGTGTCGACCGGCAGTACCTCTTCAGAGGAGGAGGTGATAAGCAGGAGGCGCGTCCGTGAAAACGACGAGGCGGGGCCTTCCAACAAGGAGGCCAAGAATTAGTTTAAAATTTATTTGTTTTCACGTTTGTTCTCTATTTTGTATGCTAAATATGTTTGAACTTGTTCGATTCGAGAAAGCAACTACAACTTGTTTTCGCGTTTGTTCTCCGTGTTGTTTCAAAGATTCAGTAAAAGTTGGAGATGATATGAGCCTTCATGCATCTGGTTGGATTCTTGAAAGAAGGAAAAGAAGAAGGAGTTCTGAAAAAAACATTGGGGTCTCCAAAATGCGTTGAACCGCTGGGGTGCCTCCGACGCAAACGTACAATTTGCGCATTACGGTTATTTTCCCGTCCGTCAAACGACGCAAACAGACGCTCGGGAACAATTTAAACATCTGAAATGCGTTGGCCCCGTTAGAGATGCCCTAAATTTCAGTCCTCAAAGTTGTCCTAAAGTGCTGTTATAGATGGACCTATCGACGGCTACCAGTAGATCCAACACACACTATATTTTTAATTTCCTCAATGACAAGAGTAGAAACATTCGTCCATGCTCCAGTAGATTTTAACCAAGCGCAAGTGCCAATTAAGTACTACTCGAAATTGACGTATTGGTAGATTCACCTAGGCTACTGATCGGGCAGGCAGAGAGGTCAATCTGCCCAGCAAAGACATGTACAGTGAGCAACGCATAGGGCCCATCCCATCGCCGCGTTCGGCGTGTCAGCGTTGTCACGCTTGTGGGGGCAGCGTCAATTATTGTGGGCATGAATCCTGCCTGCATGCCGATCCACCGACTGGATGCTTACACGGACGCAGACAGGTCGCAATACCCAGACTACGGCCTCCTCCTACAGTAGCTACGACTGGTAGGGTGCACACAAGAGGTGACGCACGAGGCGTGCACAGACGGCACGCGGGCCCACGCCGCTTAATTAGCTCATGTGGCCCGTCCGCCGGTGCCATCGGCCGGCCGCGGGCGGCGCGCCGGCGAGTTGACATTTGACAGCAGAGAGGTGCTGCCACGGCACTGTTGCGGCATGCAGCTCTTCCATCTCATCTCGTCCGCGGCGGCGGGCTAGAGGGCGGTCCCGTCGCAGTATATTGGAAAGAAGAAGATCTTTTGGACGTGATTCCATCCATCCATCCGCCGGGTCGGAGCCGACTTGTCCATGCCTGTATAAGGGCATCTCCAGCGGCGCGACGATGTCCGCGAGCGTCCGTTTTTGTCCGCGCGTCCGTTTGCGTCTGGGGTCTGCTCCAGCGGGGCGACGTATTTTTTTTTCTTTTTTTCCCTTTTCTCATTTAAACATAGTTTCAAAATATTACATTACATTTTGAAACATGATTTTACACAAACTAGCACATAGTTAGGAACATGGTTTACACAAACTAACACATAGTTTGAACCATGGTCGACACAAATATAAAAAATTTAAAAATAGAAGCCAGTTGTGTTGATTTCCGTATGTTCCCTGCCAAGAAAGAACATTCAAGGGCACCCAATCACCCAAACTGGGGGAACCCCTGTTTTCTTCTTTTTCTTCTTTAACCATAAATCCCAAAAAAATTCTACCTCCTTTCTTTTTCATATATTTTTCTGATCAGAAAAAATAAAAAATTATGTCAGTTATTTTGAAGTTATTCTAATCTCGTACACACAACAATTTGCAATTATTCATCTACTGCTGCAATTTGGATTTATTTTATCGATGCAAATTAGATTTGGATAGAAGAGTACATTCTTTCTAATATTCCAAAACCGTGCATGAAACCTTAGCTTCATACGGCTTCTCTATGATCAGAAAAAAAAGAAGACTGTTTCGTTTCGTTATTAGCTTCCGGAGCGTAGATAGAATTAGGGAAAATAAAATATATTGAAAAGTCCTAAATTAGACCAAAGGAATTCTGTCTGCTAGAATAAAAAAAAGCGCTTCCGAATTGATCTCATCCTTTATAATATAAGAAATTTTGGAGGAGATGGTGCCCTTGTTGGTTCTACCGATGAGGCGAACAGACAGAAACCTCGACTACTGGCTTCGTCTGGCCCGTAGCCAGATTCGCTGCAAAGAAAGAACACTCGACGTTCTAACTATCGGTGTCGGAGCCGGGTCTTCGGTGTGGTAGTGCTCGCGGCAGGCCGTGTCGTCGAACACCTTGACGATCATCTCGCCGTCCCCCTCGTAGAGGAAGGTGAGCCGGCGGCCGGGCTCGAGCGCGAGGTCGCGGCGAACTTGTCCCACCCCGTGTGCGGGTACATCTTGCCCCGCCCGTTGAACAGGACCTCCACGGTCCAGCGGCAGAAGTTGCAGCTGGCCTCCCGTAGCTGCAAGTGTGCCGGCTCGACGCCGTCGACGAACTCAGCGAATTTGTTCGGTAGCCGCTTGATGGCGAGTGGATCGTCGTCGATGCGGAGGAGGAACTCGAAGCAGCGCTCCTCCTGCAAGGACGAGGAGGGCGCAGGCGACGGCGAGCGTGGGGCCGTAGCTGCTCCACCACGGCGGCCCCTGCCCCGGCCACGGGGGCGCCCAGGGCCGCGGCCTTGACCGCCTCGCCGGCCACCAGGACCGGCCATGGACTTCCTCGCGGGCTTGGCTGCGTCGCAGGAACACCTAGGCGGCGCTACGCTCGAGCTTTGTGGCGGCTAGGGTTTCTTTGGAGGTCTGGATGCGGAAGAAGAAGGCGTGCCCCCTTTATATAGGCCGGCGGCATGCGGTGGCCGCGGGACGCGTGGCGTCGCCATTAACGTGGTTGGCGGAGGTGGGCGGCCGCCGCCGCCCGAGGCATCGTCGCCATTAACGTGGCGCGAGTGCCGAAGCGACGCAGCTTGCGCCGCCGGCGCTTTTGAGAAGACGCATCGACGCAGGGTCGCTGCCAGGCGGGCCAGCCGAAACGTCCGCCAGACACGAGCGGACGTTTTCGGACGTCCGCGGAGACGCATCCGAGGCGCATATTTGGGCCAGGTTTGCGTCTCCGCGGACGGCCCGGGCACTTTGCGTCGCCCCGCTGGAACAGACCCCAGACGCATTTCCGGTCACGGTGGACGAAAACGGTTGCTCAGCGTTTGTTTGCGTCGCGCCGCTGGAGATGCCCTAAGTAGTGTGCGCGCCGTGACTCATCTCTCGTTTCCAGGAACAGAGACCATCTTCTCGGGAAAATAAAAAATTCGACCAAGTCATCCCGCATCTTAAACAAGTTTTGGGTCTCTCGCGCGCCCTAATAGCCATCCCGATGTAAGGGCATCTTCAGCGGATCCACGCATTCCAAACGATAAAAATTGTTGAAATATTGGGCCCACTTTTAGTGGCCCAAATTAGATTTCAGTTTTTCCTATAAATCTCAAAGCCCACATAGTGCCAGCCTTGTGAGTTTGAGCCCAAGTTGTTGGCAGCTCACTAGGGAGTGGCAAGAGGTGGGAAGTTTAGTCCCACATGGAAAGTTGGGAGGAAGTTAGACCACCTTATAAGGTGGGTTGTTCCACCACTAGTAAGTGAGTGAGAATAGGAGTGCTACACGCGCGCGCTCCTCCTCCTCCTAGCTCGCTCATCTCGACGCGACGCGACGCGACGCGCTCGTGGTGAGTGGATTGAGCCGAGACTTTTCTTACTTTTTGCAGCTCAGGAAAACGAACAGAGTCCTAGACGGACGCGTCGCAGTTAGTCGGTTCAGGTCGCTCTCGGATCGTGGGCTATCTGTAACCGACTCGAAACGTTCGTGCGACGTGGGCGTGGCCCACGTTGCCTAGGGTTTCCCGAGCCTATAGAAAATATCTAATACACGAGTTAGGGTTTCCACCTCTCTATGCTTGCGCCGCCATCGTAGCCTACTCCATCCCGCGCGCCGACGTGCATCGGCGAACGGGAGAGCAGGTCTCCGGAACCGCTCGTCCTTGCGATCCTGTACGGGAGAGGGCGAATTAGGGTTTTGGGAAGCGCTCCGCGCGACCGCTCAAGCTCTTCATCACGGGTCGCCTTCCGTCCAAGTCGGGCGGTGCTGCCTACCGTCGTCCGCAACGCCGTCTACTTCGACCCGTCGTCCCTGTCGTCAGCAACGTTGTCATCAACAACGTTACTGCTGCGACATCATCTGCTACACCTCCACCGCCACCTCCACCAGATCGGTACGTGCGACATATCTCGATCTGTTTAACGATGTATGCTTTACTGTTTGTGCTGCTGCTACTCATGTTGATTAATGCATCTAGTATGTTCGAGTTTCACATGTTAGTAGTTGTTGTCATCGTGTTTTATATTCTGGAATTAATCATGGAAATTGTGCCTAATTATCCAACAATCCAAAAACCTAATTGTAGGAAATTTCCTGAGTTAACAATGGCTGGTTTTTCCGATGCACTGAGGCCGGATAAGTTTACCGGTGTGCACTTTAAGAGGTGGCAGGTTAAGGCCATGCTCCGGCTTACTCATCCGAAAGTGTTCGAAGTTACCGATGGTTTACCTGAAGGAACTATATCTGACCAAGATCAGAACAAGTTCAAGGAAAACAATACTCTCTTCGTCGGATGCGTTCTAAGCATTCTTGCTGACCGTCTGTGTGATGTGTACATGCACATAACAGACGGTAAAGAGCTCTGGGATGCACTGAATGCTAAATTCGGTGCAACCGATGCAGGCAGTGAACTGTACATCATGGAGAGCTTCCATGACATCAGGATGGTAAACAACCGTTCTGTAGTCGAACAAGCTCATGAGATACAGTGCATTGCGAAAGAGCTTGAACTCCTTAAGTGTGCCTTACCTGACAAGTTTGTGGCTGGATGCATCATCGCTAAATTGCCCCCTTCATGGAGGAACTTTGCCACAACTCTCAAACACAAGAGACAAGAGATATCAGTTGAAAATCTGATAGCGTCTCTTGATGTTGAGGAGAAAGCTCGAGCTAAGGATAATACCGAGAAAGGAGAGGGTCGAGTCTAGCGCCAACATGGTGCGAAGAAACCCTACAAGCAAGAACAAAGGGAATAACAAGCCCTCCTTCAATAAGCCTATGAAGACTACAACCTTCAAGAAGAAGAAGATGATAAACAAAGCAGATCCGAGCTGCTTTACGTGTGGAGAGACTGGCCACTTTTCTAAGGACTCGTCCGGAGAGGGCGGACCGCAAGAAAAAGGCGAGGCAAGTCAACACGGTGACCGCTAGCAATGCTGATGGGTACGGTAATCTCTTTACTGTTCTTTCGGTATTTCAATCTCCATGTTGGTGGATTGATACAGGTGCTAATGTTCATGTGTGTGCTGACATATCCATGTTCACTTCTTACCAGGTCGCCCGGGATTCTTCCGTCTTGATGGGGAATGGATCACATGCTTCTGTTCGTGGTGTTGGCACGGTAGATCTGAAGTTCACTTCGGGGAAGATCGTGCAGCTGAGGAACGTGCAGCATGTCCTTACTATGAACAAGAATCTCGTTAGCGGCTCCCTTCTATGCAGAGATGGGTTTAAGGTTGTTTTAGAGTCGAATAAAGTAGTTGTTTCCAAGTTGGGACAATTTATTGGTAAAGGCTATGAGTGCGGAGGCTTGTTCCGCTTTTCGCTTTCTGATTTCAGTAATAAGTGTTTGGCATTCTCGTTTATTTCACATTAATTTTGGTTTAATGTCTCAGCTATCCAGTTTAAGTTTAATTCCGAATTTCACCATTGCCAAAGGTTCTAAGTGCCATAGTTGTGTGCAATCAAAGCAACCTCGGAAGCCTCACAAGGCGGCCGAGGAGAGAAACTTGGCACCTCTAGAACTCATACATTCTGATCTATGCGAGATGAATGGTGTGTTGACTAAAGGTGGAAAGAAATATTTCATGACATTGATTGATGATGCGACTAGATTTTGCTATGTTTATTTGTTGCGAACTAAAGATGAAGCTTTAGACTACTTTAAAATTTATAAGGCCGAAGTTGAAAATCAACTAGAGAGAAAGATCAAGCGTCTTAGGTCGGATCGTGGTGGCGAATATTTTCCTAAAATCTTTGATGAATTCTCGTGAGGAACATGGCATTATTCATGAGAGGACGCCTCCCTATTCACCCCAATCAAACGGGGTTGCCGAGAGGAAAAACCGCACGCCGACCGACTTGGTGAATTCCATGTTAGCCACTCGCTGGTTTATCTAAGGCATGGTGGGGGAGGCTTTATTGACTTCATGTCATGTCCTGAATAGAGTTCCTAACAAGAATAAAGATAAAACCCCTTACGAGGAGTGGGCTGGGAGAAAACCATCACTTTCGTATTTGCGCACATGGGGATGTTTGGCGAAAGTCAATATTCCAATTACTAAGAAGCGCAAACTTGGACCAAAGACAGTGGATTGTATCTTTCTAGGTTATGCTCATCGGAGTGTAGGATATAGATTTTTAGTAGTTCAATCCGAGGTACCTGATATGCATGTTGATACTATTATGGAATCTCGTGATGCAACATTTTTTGAGAATATGTTTCCTATGAACGATATGCATAGCATTGCTAGAATTTCTACTGAGATAATTCCTGAGTCTAGTACATCTAATGAGTATTTTGAACGATCACATGAGAATGTTACTGAGAAGGATGACAATGAAGCTCCTAAACGGAGCAAGAGACGAAGGATTGAAAAATCCTTTGGTGATGATTTCATTGTGTACCTTGTGGATGATACTCCCACGTCCATTGCGGAGGCATATGCATCTCCGGATGCGGATGACTGGAAAGAAGCTGTCCATAATGAGATGGACTCGATTCTTTCTAATGGAACTTGGGAGCTATCGAACGACCCCATGGATGCAAGCCTGTGGGCTGCAAATGGGTGTTCAAGAAGAAGCTAAGACCTGATGGTACTATTGAGAAGTACAAGGCGCGGCTTGTAGCTAAAGGCTACACACAGAGAGAAGGCGAAGATTACTTTGATACCTATTCACCTGTCGCTAGACTTACCACCATTCGAGTATTACTGTCCATGGCTGCCTCCTATGGTCTTATCGTTCATCAAATGGACGTAAAGACAGCTTTTCTTAATGGAGAGTTGGAAGAGGAAATCTATATGGATCAGCCAGATGGGTTTGTAGTAAAAGGTGAAGAAAGAAAGGTGTGCAAGTTGCTGAAATCTTTAGAAGAAAGTCCAATTTTGGTCCTTGAATTCTCGTGAAAGTTCACTTTTGGTCCTAGAACTTCTGTTTGGTTTAAAATGAACCTTAAACTCTCAAAATCATTCACTTTTAATCCTTATCCCGGTTGAGCTAGGTAAATATCTACCATGGGTGGACAAAAACTCAAGACAATGGTGGAAGGGTACAGGACGATGCTGATAGGCAAGCAAGCAGACCTTTGTGGCGCAACACTTCAAGTGAATTGGAAGGGAGAGAGATCAAGCGAGAGACTGGTTTAGGGACCCAAGAGTTTTATTGTTGCATTAAAATGTTGGGTTCAACATCTAAGCTAGCTTGGGCTTGGTTTGGTTCTAAACCAATTGTTGGTTCACTATTTCTTCCACGTCAGCGATTTGCTCAACTCAACTAAAAAGGGATGAAAAGTGAACTATTTTGAGAGTTTAAGGTTCTTTCTAAACTAAAAATAATTTTTAGGACCAAAAGTAAACTTTCCCAAGAGTTCAAGGACTAGAAGTGGACTTTCTTCAAATCTTTATATGGCCTGAAACAAGCACCTAAGCAATGGCATGAGAAGTTTGACAGAACTTTGACTTCTGTAGGCTTTGTTGTCAATGAGGCTGACAAGTGCGTTTACTATCGCCATGGTGGGGGCAAAGGTGTTATACTGTGTTTGTATGTGGATGATATTCTGATATTTGGTACAAACATGAAAGTAATACACGAGGTCAAGTCTTTCTTGTCAAAGTGATTTGATATGAAAGATCTGGGAGAAGCTGATGTGATTCTGAACATCAAGCTTATTAAGAACGATAGTGGGATTACTCTAACACAATCCCATTATGTTGAGAAGATCTTGAGGCGGTTCGGCTATATTGATAGCAAGTCTTCTCCAACACCTTATGATCCCAGTGTGACATTACGCAAGAACCGGAGGATTGCCGTAGATCAACTAAGATACTCTCAGATTGTTGGCTCACTCATGTACTTAGCGAGCGCGACTAGACCAGACATCTCTTTTGCTGTTAGCAAGTTGAGTAGGTTCATGTCAAACCCGGGTACTAATCATTGGCATGCACTTGATAGGGTCATGCGCTACCTACGTGGTACAATGAGTTATGGGATTCACTATTCAGGGTACCCAGCTGTGCTTGAAGGATATAGTGATTCGAATTGGATCTCAGATGTAGCTGATCTGTACGCCACAAGTGGGTATGTATTTACCTTTGGAGGTGGCGCAAGTATCATGGAGATCTTGCAAGCAAACCATATTGACGAGGTCAACTATGGAAGCAGTACCTTATCGCTTTAGACACAACCACCGTTGAATCGGAATGGTTGCGTGAGCTCTTGATGGACTTGCCCGTGGTTGAAAAACCTGTTCCGGCAATCCTTTTGAATTGTGACAATCAAACTCGTAATTGTCAAAGTGAACAATTCTAAGGATAACGCGAAGTCATCAAGACACGTCAAGAGACGTTTGAAGTCCGTCGAGAAATTGCGAAACTCCGGAGTAATAACCGTTACATATATTCAAACAGACAAAAACCTGGCAGATCCCTTTACAAAGGAACTATCACGTAATGTGATAGAAAGTGCATCGAGGGAGATGGGTTTGAGACCCGTTGATGTTACACCATAGTGGTAACCCAACCTTTGTGATCGGAGATCCCGTGAATTAGGACCTGAGAAGAACAAACTAGTGGTTTAATTGAGGAGAGTATTATGTAACCCTCTCTATGTGTTGACGTCAGAAACCCACTGGCGGGCAGAGACGGGCAACACCGTAGAGCCGGGAACAACTACGGCTGCGGCTGGCCCTAGTCCCTCTGAGCGACGGCCCGCAAAGCCTCCTGGTCGCACGCACCGATGTTTATCACAAGGGCGTGCCACCTGACCTATACCTGGTCAGGAAGGTGTGGATGATGCCTCGCTTAGTTTCCTGCAGGGCACACACGTAAACGTTAAATACGAGCCTCGATCGGCTCTCAAGTTATCCTGTGAATCGGCTCAAAGAGCCGATCCACCCATGATTCAGACGGGGTGTCCGAATATATGGTGGTCCTGCTTGATCAAGGTAAAGCTAATGAGATCTACGACGATGTGGGGTTTTCACCGCATAATCGGATCATCCTACTCCGGAGTTAGGCCTCGCGGCCACGCACGGTGATCGTAAGCCGATCCTAAACAAGGCCTAAAAACCAACACGAGGTTGATCCTCGGAACATCCCGCTTAGGGCCAACGAACGACACCCTACGTGCCGCTGGATCCTCCCCCTTTGTAAGGCCTAACTATTGCGGATATTAAACTAATCCTTGTAGAACAAGGAGCAATCGTAACGGATCAGATCTACTAAACTATGATCAAGCGGGGTGCCGCCCCTACACCTAAGATAGGTGTAAGGGCGGCTAGACATGCAAGGGTTGCACTACGAAAGCATGTAATATGAAGAACGATGCTAACCCTAACATGTCTAAGATAACTACGTTGCTCGCCATCAAAAAGGCTTCAGTACGAGCAACGCATGAACAACGTAGGCGAGGCTTGTATCGCCTAGATCGCAAGATGCGATCTAGGCAGCATGACGCTTACCGGTAGAAACCCTCGAGACGAAGGAGTTGGCGATGCGCCGAGATTTGTTTGTGGTTGAACGTTGGTTGTTGTTTATTCCATAAACCCTAGGTACATATTTATAGTCCAGCGGACTTTCTAATGTGGGGCGTGCACCAAACCGTGCACAAGTAAGATTCTAACTTCTAAACTAAGATGCGATCTAATATGTTACAGATACACGGGCAATTAAGCCCAACTTGGTAAAAGGCCGATTCACGTATTTCTCATATATATATATATATATATTCTTCACGTCCATCTTGATCGCGGCCCATCTATACCTGGTCAGGAAGGTGTGGATGATGCCTCGCTTAGTTTCCTGCAGGGCACACACGTAAACGTTAAATACGAGCCTCGATCGGCTCTCAGGTTATCCCGTGAATCGGCTCAAAGAGCCGATCCACCCATGATTCAGACGGGGTGTCCGAATATATGGTGGTCCTGCTTGATCAAGGTAAAGCTAATGAGATCTACGACGATGTGGGGTTTTCACCGCATAATCGGATCATCCTACTCCAGGTTGGGCCTCGCGGCCACGCACGGTGATCGTAAGCCGATCCTAAACAAGACCTAAAAACCAACACGAGGTTGATCCTCGGAACATCCTGCTTAGGGCCAACGAACGACACCCTACGTCCCGCTGGATCCTCCCCCCCTTTGTAAGGCCTAACTATTGCAGATATTAAACTAATCCTTGTAGAACAAGGAGCAATCGTAACGGATCAGATCTACTAAACTATGATCAAGCGGGGTGCCGCCCCTACACCTAAGATAGGTGTAAGGGCGGCTAGACATGCAAGGGTTGCACTACGAAAGCATGTAATATGAAGAACGATGCTAACCCTAACATGTCTAAGATAACTACGTTGCTCTCCATCAAAAAGGCTTCGATACGAGCAACGCATGAACAACGTAGGCAGGCTTGTGCTGCCTAGATCGCAAGATGCGATCTAGGCGAGCATGACGCTTACCGGTAGAAACCCTCGAGACGAAGGAGTTGGCGATGCGCCGAGATTTGTTTGTGGTTGAACGTTGGTTGTTGTTTATTCCATAAACCCTAGGTACATATTTATAGTCCAGCGGACTTTCTAATGTGGGGCGTGCACCAAACCGTGCACAAGTAAGATTCTAACTTCTAAACTAAGATGCGATCTAATATGTTACAGATACACGGGCAATTAAGCCCAACTTGGTAAAAGGCCGATTCACGTATTTCTCCTATATATATATATATATATATATTCTTCACGTCCATCTTGATCGCGGCCCACCTCTGACTTGGTCAAATTCTGGTGATAATACTATGTGAAGATGCACAACTCTCAATTGCTGTAAGGCAGGTTGGCAACAAGCCTTAATGTGTTTATGTTGGCTATATTAGCAAAGATGCTGTCCTACAGAGCATTCTTGAAATAACACACCTATATGAGTCTGATTGTTAAGCGTCGCAATCTATGAGATTTGGGTGATCTCTAGTAAACTCATGAAGAGACCACGAAGTATGACGCATATGCTTCACCCGCGACGTAGGCTACGCGCAGCCATGTACTGGTCATGACTTTGAGTGAAACCCTGTTCACGCAAAACTTGCAATTCAAGGCTTAGTCCATTGTTCAAGTGTGAATGGATGTAGCTTAAGGTTCTAGGCGGAAATTCAACTTAACAGCTCTCCGCTGAAACACTGGTATATAAACAAGCAGTGAGTATTGGTAAATCTCTAAATGGGGATTTGAGATCCGGTGGGGGATTGTTGAAATATTGGGCCCACTTTTAGTGGCCCAAATTAGATTTCAGTTTTTCCTATAAATCTCAAAGCCCACATAGTGGCAGCCTTGTGAGTTTGAGCCCACGTTGGTGGCAGCTCACTAGGGAGTGGCAAGAGGTGGGAAGTTTAGTCCCACATGGAAAGTTGTGAGGAAGTTAGACCACCTTATAAGGTGGGTTGTTCCACCACTAGTAAGTGAGTGAGAATAGGAGTGCTACACGCGCGCGCTCCTCCTCCTCCTCGCTCGCTCGTCTCGACACGACGCGACGCGACGCGACGCGCGCGCCGCGCTCGTGGTGAGTGGATTGAGCCTCGAGCCCAGACTTTCCTTACTTTTTGCAGCTCAGGAAAACGAACAGAGTCCTAGACGGGCGCGTCGCAGTTAGTCGGTTCGGGTCGCTCCCGGATCGTGGGCTATCTGTAACCGACTCGAAACGTTCGTGCGACGTGGGCGTGGCCCACGTTGCCTAGGGTTTCCCGAGCCTATAGAAAATATCTAATACACGAGTTAGGGTTTCCACCTCTCTATGCTTGCGCCGCCATCGTAGCCTACTCCATCCCGCGCGCCGACGTGCATCGGCGAACGGGAGAGCAGGTCTCCGGAACCGCTCGTCCTTGCGATCCTGTACGGGAGAGGGCGAATTAGGTTTTTGGGAAGCGCTCCGCGCGACTGCTCAAGCTCTCCATCACGGGTCGCCTTCCGTCCAAGTCGGGCGGTGCTGCCTACCGTCGTCTTCAACGCCGTCTACTTCGACCCGTCGTCCCTGTCGTCAGCAACGTTGTCATCAACAACGTTACTGCTGCGACATCATCTGCTACACCTCCACCGCCACCTCCACCAGATCGGTACGTGCGACATATCTCGATTTGTTTAACGATGGATGCTTTACTGTTTGTGCTGCTGCTACTCATGTTTATTAATGCATCTAGTATGTTCGAGTTTCACATGTTAGTAGTTGTTGTCATCATGTTTTATATTCTGGAATTAATCATGGAAATTGTGCCTAATTATCCAACAAAAATAACCGTGCATTTTCATTTACGCGGATCATGGATGCGGGAATAATGTTCTGATTATCCGTTTGTGTTTGGGGTGTCCTCAGCGACCCAACGCATTTTTTATTTTTCGACGAAGAGATAGAGGTACATAGTTTGCAACAAAAAATATACAGAATGTAATAACACATCGAAGTATGATGGCGCCAAGTCTTCACGGTAAGGTCGATGACCTCCGCATCTCCCATGGCCTATGCGACGCCGGTGTCGAAAATGGTATACCGACGGCGTAGGAGGAGGAGGAGGAAGAGTAGCCGCCGGCGGCGGCTCTGGCCACGGTTCCCATGCCGTGCACCTCGCGTTCCGGAGACACCAGAGGTGTCACCGGCATCCCATGCGCTAGCACCGACTCCCGAAGCTGGAAGCCAAGGCCGTTTCACTCGGCGAGCTGGTCGAGCTCGCTCTAGTCAATGGCGAGCTGGATGGCCTCGTCCTCGGTGAGATCCGGCGGCTGGTGCTCTGGATTCCACGTGCCGCCGTCGTTGAAGCCCTCGTCCTCATGGTCGTCGACCTCCCCGTCATCGTCCTCCTCGTCGTCCGTGAGGGCGTTCAGGAGTTCCTGCTTGAAGGACCTGACGTCGTTGAGGTAACCCGCTCGGCGACGCGGGTCAAACTCCCTCATCCCGAACGGGGTCGTTAAACGGTGGGCCCAATAGCGAAGGGCACGGATGCCTGCGCTGACCGCGCCGTGTCATTTGCGACACATGTTTGGGCCACTTTTACGTCCCGCGTACTGGCCGGTCGTTTTGCGTCCTAAACATACCCTGGCCGGGCCGCTCGAGATGCGATTACCCATCCTCTAAGCTCCGACAAGCAAATCCTGAATATCTGGCCAGATGAGGTGACTTGCCGATGGATGACACGGCTATCATATCTGAACTTTAGGGCGCGTTTGGTGGCCTGCATGACCCTTGGCTCACATCGGGCCAGCAATTTTTTGTCCGTTTGGTTGTCTGGGCCGAGCCGCGTTGTTGCATCGCACGGTTCTCAAAGCAGTGTTTTGCCTGCATGTGGAGGAACGCCAGAATCGGCAGTTTCTCCAGTGCCATGCCCGTTCTCGCGCCACTTTGGCTCCACCGATGCAACCGATGCATGAGGTCTTGCTTACTCTCGCTCTCCCTTACACTACTCCACACACCCTCTCTCAAATCAACACAAATATAGTCCGAATCGAAATAAAATGTACACGAAAAAGATGCGTGTCGATGATACGAACCAATTCCCAAAATCTGTTTCGAGTTTCGTCGATCGTAAATCGTCAATTTCGAGTATGAAGTTTTAAGCGAATTTTGTCAAATTTGTCGCACACGGTCAACCGTTTGAGATTTCCTTTCAGGAGTAGGTTCACCTCACCATTCCGCATGACTTTCATGTTGACAGGTTTTTGTTTCGATGTACATACGTTGATACATAATTGACTCACAAGTATACTGCAATCTGTACGTATGTGTGATTAAGATTTGGAGTAATTTTGCTCAAATTCTCGCTCGCCATTTTCATGGACGGCGACGTGGTGATGATAGGTGAGAAGTGCGAGGTGATAATCCATGGTGGTGGAGTCATGGTGGTGTTTGTCTTCGTGGTCGGCAACGTGCTGTGACCGACGTGACTGACGGTGTCATGGTGAATTGGTGATGTTCGTTTTCGTGGTCGGTGATGTGCCCATGCTTGTGACCGTCGTGACAGGCGGTGTCCTGGTGGTGTTCGTCTTCGTGGTCGGCGACATGGTGATGCTTGTGACCGGCATCACCGACGGTGTCATGGTGGTGTTCATCTTCGTGGTCGGTGACGTGCCCATGCTTGTGACCGGTGTGACCGGCGGTGTCCTGGTGGTATTCATCTTCGTGGACGGTGACATGGTGCTGCTTGTGACCGGCGTCACCGACGGTGTCATAGTGGTGTTCGTTTTCATGGTCGGCGACGTGCCCATGCGTGTGACCGGCGTCACCGACGGTGTCATGGTGGTCTTCATCTTCGTGGTAGCCGACGTGGTGATGCTTTTGACCGGTGTGACCGACGGTGCCATCGCCAACATGCTGAAGATTGTAAGCGGCGATGCCATGGTGGTCTTGTGATAGGTGAGGTAAGGTCACCATGTTGCCATATAGGTGAGGTTACGAAAACCATGCGACCAACGCAACCCAGCCTATCAAACGATGTGTCATTCGGGAATCGAAACTCAACTGGAACGAGATGAGAGTCCCATCTTGTTTGATGCAGTGAGCCATGATTCTTCTGCAGGCTACCAAACTCCCCTTAGGGCATCTTCAACAGGCCGACGTATTTCAGACGTCCGAAATGTTCGTTTGCGTCGGCCCGCGGACGCCATGCGGCCCAAGGCGACCGTTTACGTCGGAGGTACCTCCACCGGTGCGGACGCATTTTTTTTAGCGGAGACAGCGTCAAGCTCGTCAATGGTGTTTTACGTCCCGTCGAGGACTGCCGCTGGCGATTAACTGTTCCCGCGTGACGACAATCATTTCCGCGCGCGCCCAATACATTCGTAAGTTTCGCCGGCGTTTCGCGCTCGCGGCAAACGACCTGCGCGGCAACGCCGTTTCCCGCCCCGCCGTGGTTATATATGGTGGACACCGGCGGAGGTGACGGGCACACCTCAAGCTATAACATCCATCCATGGCCGACCACTACAGTACTTGGGAACACGTTGTTCAGATGTGCCGCCACCTCCACCCGGATGAGGACGAGGAGATAGTCGCTGCCGGCATTGAGGCCGAGCAGCTGGACTGGGAGGCGGCGGAGGCGGCAGAGCGCGCGGATGGGCGCCTCGCGGCGACCATGGCGGAGATCGCCAACGCCATGGCCGATCTCGCCGATGCCAGGGCGGAGCTCGCGGAGGCGCGGGCGGCCATGGCGGCCCCTCCAGCGGACGCCGTCATCCACGACATCGAGGAAGATGACCCCCCACCCCCCCGTGCCCGGCCGCTTCTAGTGCGCCGGCGACCAGTTTGTTTTGGTCGCGTCCTTCGAGTCCTTGGCTGGGGACGCCCAGCGCCGTCAGGCTTGGTTGGCGAAGGAGGAAGCCCACAGCTATGCGACCGCCATGGCTGGGGGATTAATGTGCTCCGACCTGGACTCGCTCCAGCGTAGGGGCCCTACTCCCGCGCGGGTCGAGCAGGAGAACCGGGAGCTGGCGGCCGCCATCGCCGCCAGGGACGAAGCGGTGGTGGAGGCGGCTAGGGACAGGGCCCGCTTCCTCGCCTAGTTGGCAGGGTTGCAGGCGGCGGCCCAGGCGAAGGAGGAGGCGGCGGCCCAGGCGACGGAGGCCCAGGCGGCGGCGCCGGCGGCGGAGGCCAGCTCTATCGCCAGGGCAGTCTTGTGGGACTCCAACCTGGCCGCGGCCCTCGAAAGCCGCAGGCGCCAGGAGGAGATGTCTGTTCGCCGCCGTGCGCGGAGTGTGCGAAGCGCTCCCGCTTCGACGACGGCGCCAGCCCTTCCGGCGGCCAGTAGTAGGCCGCGCGACTGCGAGTAACAGATGCCGGTGTAGGCCGCGCGACGGCGAGTAGGTACGGCCGTCGTAGTTTTAGGTTAACTCGACTAACCATCTCTGTAAAGATGATCCTTTTGGCCAATCAATAGTAATGAACAAATATTATGGTTACCTAGTCACTGCCGACTGGGCCCGAATGCAATGAACGCAGACACTTTCCGCGACCGCGCAACGTCCGCGGAGACGCAAACCTAGCGCATATTTGGGCCAGGTTTGCGTCGTCACGGACTGCCCGATCACTATGCGTCGCCCTGCTGGAAAAGGGCCAAACGCATTTTCGGTCACGGCGGTCACAAACAGATGCTCGCGCGGCTACAGATGCCCTTAGGCATTGATATTCATCTTTACAGTTTTGCACAGTCACATATCAAGAGCGCGTTCTCGCGTGTTGTTGCGAAGCTGCTAGCCTTTTACTGCTGGACTTGGTGCGCATGCTATGGTAAGAGTACCAGCAAAGCCAAATCAATGCAAACAAACACAGAGCCTGCGGTTGCACTCAGCTTTAACATGATTGATGCATAACAACAGATTGATGTGTACACAGTTCCGGCGTTGCGGCCATTAGCATGTTGGGCAATAGGGAGACCCTGGGCCTGGAGGCCGGAGGACGCAGCACGGAGTCGAGTGCGAGCTAGCTAGCTACACTCCAAGCTGCGGAAGCATTTATACATGGCGAACGAACTTCGAGGTGCATGCGCTTGCAGTACAGTAGTACGTGTACTTGCCCGGCATTATCGTGTGTACCGGCGGAGATCCCGCCCTACGATCTCCGCAGCCAAGTACGACTACTACAGGCCGTCGGACGGCACGGGATGGATGGGTCAATGGCGCGCCTGTCGTATACTCGTATTTCCGCACAAGCGAGTACGGTGTGTGTGCAGTATGCGCTGCTACGAGACCATCTCTAACGCCGAACCGTATTTCGAACGGCTAATCTATTTGTTTGGGTTCGTATGCAGTGGCCGACCGACGGATAGAAAAGAGGTTTATGACCATTTATGGGAAAGAAAGCTGCCGGTCTTGCAATTTTAGGCCGGCATTTGCACACACAAATAATGTTCTAAATAAAACAAATAGTACCTTCTTCGTTTATAAAAGGATGTTGGAAATTGTTCCGAATTTAGATTAAAGCATCTATCACAAAACAATTATCAAATCATAGGTCGCAATTTATTACTACTGTTTTTCAACATGATTCCACATGTGTTGTTCCAAATTACTCCTTGCGAAGTTGGTTGTGACATGCCTTGTCTCGTAGTTCATTATGCATGTGGAGAAAATCTACCTAGTCTTGCGGAGGTACTCGGTATTTTTTTTTTTTTTTTTGCTAAGAAGGAAGACGACATTACAACTTCGAGCTTACAGCAAGATCCAGAAAAAGAGCAAAAAAATGACAAGCCTGCTGGATCCCGTCGGCGTCGATGCGCTGAAGCCGTCGGTGGCGCGCCGCTGCCGTTGCTCTGCAAATCCTTGGATCAGAGCCAGCCCCTTGACATCCGGGAAGTCGCCGATCGCCGGATCAGAAGATCCTACTCCAAGAACAATCGTCGACGACGCGAAGAAGAACATCCAACTAACCTTGAAATACCCAGCCTCTCTCATATACATTATCATTGCGCTCCTCCTTAACGATCATGTTGTGCATGATCACACAAACAATCATGACCTCCCATAATGTTTCCTTGCTCGATGTCTTAGCAGGGCACCTAACAATAGCCTAACGAGATTGCATCACACTAATACTCGCGCCACACCCTTCTTACTTGCCTCATCCTATTTATCAAACTTAATCTCTTCTCGTCTTTAGGTTTGCGGATTATCTTCACAAATGTGGACTAGCGAGGATAGATACCATATGCTACATAGTAGTCTTTGTTATAGTGGTAGCCATTGATATCATACTTGACCATAGTAGGATTACCTTCCGCAAGTTGAGTGAACACCAAAGATTGACGGAGCACACAAATATTAATGTGAGAGCCTGCCATTGCTAACAAAGAGTGTCAAATCCAGAGTTCTTGATTGAAAGATAATTCTTCCATTCCTAGTATATGCAATATATGTTTCTGAGCATACCAGAAAATCCTCGATACTCATTGATTGGTTGACACTTCCTAGAGTATTTTTATGAGAAAACCACAACCGTAGAATTTTTTCCCACAAAATACCACCAACGTTATGCAAAAGTCAAGGAACGTCTCCGTGCAGCGCACGGTTAATATCTTGGAGATCTGTCGGGAATTTATTGAGCTACGGCCGGGTGGTAGAGTTGGTGACAGATTGCCGTGCTGGATTTTTTTTTTTGAGAAAAGCCGTGCTGGATTACAATGGCCTCCAGTAGTGCCAGTAGCTACAAACAGTAGTGCCGGTAGAAATGGAGAAATATTTTTCGAAAAAACAATCTGCAATATTTTGGGGGTCGTTTACGAGAGAAGAACCTGAAACTGTCAGAGGGCTCCAAGGCCCTGATAGGCCCGTAGGCTCGTCTCGTGAGCGCCCCACCAGCGGATAACCCGCAATCATGCGTTGCTGGGCCCGCCAGTCGGCCACGGGCCGACAGCACGCCAGGCGCAATGATTAGCACGGTCAGGGCGATCTCGTGCCCGGGGCCCCGCAATTATTTGCCCGTGATTGCCCCGGTTCCGCTTTGCCCCCTTGGTTCACGGGTCGGGTGTGGAGCAAGTCCGGGAACCCGGTTGAGCCGCGCCTGCTGTGCTCGGCGCTGGTGGTGGATGGCGACCGGCGATGGGGTAGCCGTACTAGGTCCCGGCCGCGCCGTGGTCGACAGGTCTTCGACAGTGCTCAATGCTCCGATGTGAACGGCAGTACTGTAGTACAGTAATTTGTTGGGGGCGTAGCGATGGTTCAGAGGGAGCGGTACGTACGTCGGCCGGTAGCTCGCGCGCCTCTCCGGCCATGGCTCCGCCGGCCTCCACCTGCGTTCGACAGCCACGAGTATTTATGTCCACGACCTGGATCCGTCGCCGTAGCGTATCTGCTACCTGCTGGTACGAGCTGGTAGCGGGCCCAGGCCGGCAGGTCCTTGCCGCTGCCGGTGCCGGGCACGTCTCCGCGCGCGTGACTAGCCGGCCGGACGGCCCGATCATGATGGCCGTCGTCACCGCGCCGTGCGCCCTCGCCTCATCAGTCATTATCGCCCTTTTCCTCGCTCGCGGTTAACATGGCGGCATGCCCTGGCCGGACTGAATCATTGCTGGGTCGACGCTTTTCGCTCATGGGCTAGTAATTTCATCTCTCATCCACCCTTGCATCGCCCATATTCAAAAAACAATAATTTCTGCACATCGGCGCGCACGAACATCAGTTCATCTGAGGAGATGTCTTAGCCTAGCATGGGTTGGGTGCAAAGCTCGGCAAGATACCTGCGCTCATGTAGTCATGTACTTGTGCGTCGACGAGCTCTTTGGCCTCTTTGGCTTGCCGATGATTCCACAGCCTCTGATGCTCCAGTGTTTCTCCTGCGTGGACAACGTTTTTCTTCCTCACGGAAACCAAGGAGTGACTTGGTGACCAACTTCCTCTACAGGTAAAAGTTTTGCTTACCTTTCTGTGGCACCAAAACCTGGCGATGACGCTGTCATGGAAAAAAGGCGATCGCAAATCTAGAGTTAATTTACATGCTTAGCAAGTAATCATAGAGGAAATTATTGTGATTATACTTTGACGGTAGTTTGTGAATATTGACGGCTCAGCGTGGAAACAATGACCTCGCGACGGAATTTCGGCCAGGCTTCATCTATACGAAAATGGCGACGACATCGGCGCCACGGTCCACCCCGCCGGCCGAGGACGATGCTGTCGATCCCGCGCCCTTGAGACATCCCCCGGCTGCCTCCTTGTCCCGTGCGGAGGAGAAGGAGCTTGGCAAGCTCCTAGGCGCGCCGAAAACGAGCCGGAGGCGGAGGCTGCAGCGCTCGTCGCGAGGCGAAGAAGAGGGCGGATGGGAGGAGGCGAAACGGTCGTCTTCGGGATTGGGGAGCGCCGGCGGCGGCGCGGTAGAGACGAGGATTGGGGAGGAGAGGAAGGACGGGATTGGGGAGTGAATCGGGGAATCGATCTAGGTTTTCACCATCCCCGCGCGGCTCGAGACGGCCGGGCCTGGCGGGCTTTACACTGACCCATGGATAAAATGCGGGTTCACGGGAGGGCCTCAGCGCCCTGGACGGAACGACGGCCGAGATCGCGCCACGTCAGCTCGATCGGACGGCCGAAAATCCAAAGCGCTGTGAGAGCTCCATGAGGGTGCAGCAATCATACCGTGGGATGCATTGGACGGGGGAATTCCTAACCGTCGTCGGGCGAGCTCGAATTGGCCATAGCATTGCCTCCAGCGTTGATGTTACATACGGCGTTACGATTTGCTATATGTATACATAGTTTATGTTGTGTAAGTATATGCAAAGTTATACAACGATTTTTCTAGTGATGCTACATAGAGATTGCACCATTTTACATATGTGTTCCCATGATGTCGGATAAATTATGCAAAAATATTAGATGTAAGGTAGAGTAATACTGCAAAATAAAGCAGGAATTTTTAAAAATGGTACATACACATAAATTATTTCATTCAACTGCCCTTTATGATCAATCAATGCCCGATAAGAAATGGCCTTGGGCTACTGACCAACCAGTAAACAAATTACATCGACTGACTTCTTCTGAGATCGATTAATTGTTGCTTCCGGCCAAGCGAAGCAAGACCCCGCAGCGGACACTACTAGAAAAACAACTATAGGCCCACGATTACCGCCGACGATACGCCGGTGCTACTTGCTGGTGCTAATTTGTTACTGTGATAAAAGGAGGCCCGGTTCGGGCCAGGCTCAGAAAATACCTCCGGCGCACCGGCTCGTTACTGCGCCCAGCGGTATAATGCTATCCGGCGCAGCACCGGGCAGGTGCGCCTATGGTATTTCCTGGGCCTAGCCTAGGAAAATTCAGCTATGGTATGGCTTTTCCTAGTAGTGGGGCCACCGGATTTTTCTTCTGTAAGTTAATTTTCAGGTTTTGCTTTCTACTAGAGTTTTTGCGGAGGTTAGTGTTGATAACCTCCACGGAACACTAAATTCCCACTTATCTCCAAACAATGTTTGGTAGTAGAGTATTTGCCTAGTTTAATTTTCACTTATTACCGTTTTTTTCTTCTAAATTCTAGTTTATTTTCTCAATCCTCGATACTCTATCCATATCTAGTGGATTGAGATTGGAGTTTAGAGAATTATTTGCATTTATCTTCACAAAACCCCTGTACGCTGCACAGCTCCGGAATCTCTCCACTCCCACCCGAGGGACGTCGTGCCAACAATTAGCTCCAAAATGGGTCTCGCAGATTGCCAGGCCACTAACCCTGCCTGCAACTCCAACAGAACCCATCGAACTAGGCGACATCGGGCGGCACCGATCGTTCTACAGAGCTACTACACGATCGAGCATTGAAAGGGGCAGCAGGAGGAGATGAGGAAGGGGCCTGGGCCTCTCCTCGGGGTTGGGGAGCAAGTTGATTGGGAAGTTGCATCGTGTCTCTCTGAGATGTTCCCTACTTGCCGAATGCCACCTGCTGTCGATCTCGGACGGACATAGGCCACCCACTTGCCGCTGCCTCCTGCCGGCATGGTGTTTGAACCCCCTTGGCACGTCGGGGTTCTTGTCTTGTACCGAGAGTGAGTCAGTGAGCTCTCCACCTAGCTTTCATGTTTTTTTAAGATGACCTAGCTTTCATGTTGGGTGTGGGCAAACCGTACGAGGCTAATTAGCGTGGAGTGTGAATGCCTGAGTGGCTTGATGTGATGTGATGCGAAGGCTGATGGCGTATCATTTTTTTAAAGAAAATCAAGTCAAAAGCCATGCTTGTATATTAATTAAGAATATTACCTAGATACTAATTAATTAAAACCGAGCGAAAAAAGTCTTCTAATAGTAACGTTTCGTCAACCGTCCAGCAAAGAGCGACCAGGACACTACTAGAAAAAGGCTTATTAGTGGCGCACTAGTTTTAGCTATGAGTGGCGTACTAATAATACGCCACTACTATCACGCCACTGCTAAAGGGTGCGCTACTGCAAACATGAAGGATGCACCACTGCAAAATATATAGTGTGTGCCACTGTAGACATGAAGGGTGCTCCATTGCTACTGAATAAAATAGAAAATAAAAAAGGCCCCACGGGCCTGGGTGTGCTAGGCAATGATGGTGTAGGTGGTGCATCTGCGTTGACCGGTTTACAAAAGACCACTTCTATTTTATTACAAATTAGACTAGTTACAGTCTAATAAAACCAAAGTTTCGAATCTTCACAGTCAGCACCCTAAAAGAAAATAAAAAAATGCAATCAAATCCTCGCAGCTCCTTCGATGGACTCGACGGCGGCGGCCATGCTTCCCGGCGAGGTGGTTGGCGGCGTGGATGTAGCGGTCGCAGAGGAAGGCCTCGTCGGCGCAACCTACCGGAGGAGCTGCTGGCGTAGCCTCAAATCCTCCACCGGCCTCCACGAATCCCTGTTCTTGACCTCCATGTACACGACCGAGACAAGACCGGAGCGGAGACGGAGAGACGGAGCAGAGACGTAGACCGACAGGCAAAGGCCAGGCCGCTAGTATTGCCTAGGCCTTGCCGGTACTACCGACGGGGAGAGGCTGGAGGATCTACCGGAGTGCAGACGTGCTGAGCGCGCACAAATCGACAACGGTGACCGTGATGAGCGCGGACCGCGACGGCCGTGGCGAGCGAGGTCCTGCTCGAGGAGCAGCTCGTCCTGCTTGTGGAGGAGCTCGTGCTCGCGGACGCAACGAATCGCGGTGACAAGGATGCATGCGAGGCGGCGTCTTCGTCATCTTCAAAGCGCTCAACACTAGACGCCGCCCCTAGCTCGCCTGCAAGCCGCTGCATCCCTCGTGCTATCACCGCGGAGGCGACGCGGCTGGCTTGCCCGCCGGAGCGCACGTTCGTCGATCCACCTCTGTTGGAGATATGCCCGAGAGACAATAATAAATTAGTTATTATTATGTCTTAATGTTCATGATAAATGTTTACACTCCATGCTATAATTGTATTGACCGGAAACGGTAATACATGTGTGTTGTGTAAACAACCAGAGTCCCTAGTAAGCCTCTCATTTAACTAGCTTGTTGATTAATTGATGATCATGGTTTCCTGATCATGAACATCGGATGTTATTAATAACAAGATCATATCATTAGGTGAATGATGTGATGGACATACTCATAGTAAGCATAGCATGAGATCATGTCATTAAGTTCAACTTGCTATAAGCTTTCGATACATAGTTACCTAGTCCTTCGACCATGAGATCATGTAAATCACTTACACCGGAAGGATGTTTTGATTACATCAAACGCCATTGTGTAAATGGGTGGTTATAAAGATGGGATTGAGTATTCGGAAAGTGTGAGTTGAGGCATATGGATCAAGAGTGGGATTTGTCAATCCCGATGACGGATAGATATACTCTGGGCCTTCTCGGTGGAATGACATCTAATTAGCTTGCAAGCATGTGACAAGGTCACAAGAGATAACATACCACGGTACGAGTAAAGAGTACTTGTCGATAACGAGGTTGAACTAGGTATGGAGATACCGATGATCGAACGTCGGACAAGTAAAGTATCGCGTGACAAAGGGAATCGGTATCGTATGTTAATGGTTCAATCGATCACTAAGTTATCGTTGAATGTGTGGGAGCCATTATGGATCTTCAGGTCCCGCTATTGGTTATTGGTCGGAGAGGAGTCTCGATCATGTCCGCATAGTTCACGAACCGTAGGGTAACGCGCTTAAGGTTCGATGTCGCATAAGTAGATTCGGAATATGAGATCGAGACCAAAGTTTGTTCGGAGTCTCGGATGGGATCCAGGACATCACGAGAAGGTCCGGAATGGTCCGGAGAATAAGATTCATATAAGGGAAGTTGATTTCTAGGTTTTAGAAAAGTTCGGGATTTTTCCGGTGGAAGACCAGGAAGGTTCTAGAAGGTTCTGGGGGTCCCACCAGTGGGCCCATGACCATAGGAGGCTTAGCATGGGCCGAGGGGATGCACTCTAGTCTAATGGGCCAGGGGCACATGCCCCTCAAGGCCCAAGTCAGCCAGCCCACTAGGGTTCCCCAAAACCCTAGGGGGATCGACTTGGGGGGGGGGGAAGAAAACTTCCCCCCTCCTTGGCCGCCGGCGCTAGATGGATCTAGGGGGTTGGGGGGCCACCCAAACCGACACTCCCCCTATATAAAGAGGGGAGGGGGCAGGGGGTGCACACCCTTCATACCCTAACCCTGGCCGCCCCTCTCTCCTCCACCGCATGTCTGCTCCGGCTTGGCGAAGCCCTGCAGCTTTTCTCCTCCACCACCACCACCATGCCGTCGTGCTGCTAGGATTCCGAGGGGATCTACCACACCTCCGCTGCCCACTAGAACGGGGAGAGGACAGGCTTCATCGACACCGTACGCACGACCGAGTATGGAAGTGCTGTCGGATTGCAAGATAGGAAGATCGACTACATCAACAACGAGATCTAATCTCGTAGGCTTTGGAATCTCCGAGGGTTAGTCTCACATACATCTCGTCGCTTCGATCTTGGTAGATTAGATCTTGCTTCTTCCTAGATTGGATCTTGGTTTTTATTCATGTTCATGGTAGAAATTTTTTGTTTTCCATGCAACGAACCCATCAACATCCGCTGCAACACCGCCGCCCCAACGCAGACTCCTCCGACACCGGTGAGGACCTAGCTTACTAGCTATATCCCCGTCCATCTAAAGAATCGAGGATTCGTGGGGAGAGGACGAGAGGGACAAGAGGATTCGAGGATCCGTGGGGATGTGCGTGGGTGAAGATGGGATGCTCTGGCTCCCTCTGCTGCGCTGCATGGGTAAAGAGATAGGGATCTGCGGAGAGGGAAAGTGGGTGGGGTGGAATGGTGCTTGGGTGGGGTTGGACAGTCGAGGCATGTGTCGTGCAAATGATGAAGTTTTGGGCATGCATAGTGGCACATCACATAGCAGTGCGCTATTGCTATTTGCAACATAGTGGCGCACCACATATAAGTGCGTCATTGCTATTGGAATACCAATAGCGCACCAATATGTGGTGCACCACTACTAATCTGAGAATCATATGTAATATAGTTTAAAAATTAGTAGTGGCCCATCACTATACTAGTGCGCCATTGGTATTTAGCTAGCAGTGGAGCACCACTTCTTGGTGCGCCACTCATATATAGCAGTGGCGCACCTGTGTAGTGGTGCGCCACTGCTAGCAATCTTACGGCTAGGCCTTTTCCTAGTAGTGGGAGGCGATCGCGGTAGTTCCCAGCTGCCTCCTGCCGGCACTGCCAATCTGCCGCAAGTATGTGGCCTTCGGGCATTGGAGGAAGGGTGGATCTGGTTCCTGTCGGCGGGAGGGCTTTGTTTTTCTGGTTTTAGGTTGAATGTTTGGTGGGACAGCGCTCAGGTGGTGGTGGCGATGTCTTCTCCAATAAAGTCTCCCCGGCTTCAGACCCATCTCGGTGGCAACATCGAGAAGCTTGTGGGAGTGTTGTTGTTCTCGAGGACCTTTTCGGCTAGGGGGAGGGTCTTCGGACATCATGGAGCTTCACTAACGGTTATTCTTCCATTCTCATCTCTAGGAAGGATGTGGTTTTTCTGACCAGTTCGGTGAATTTCCATCTGCATCCAATAATGTCAGGCCGACTCAGGGAGGAGCGGCGGCGCGACGTCGACACGGTCTGGAGGTTGAAGACGAAGTACATCTTAAGAATTTGGTTGTAATTTTTCTTTTTATTGATGTGCTTTGTACTATTCGATATTTCTCTTAATGCTAAGGTCTTTTTCGCAAAAAAAACGAGTGAAAATGATATAGCAGGGCCAAGCCCATTGCAACCGCAAGTCCGCAACACGGCAAAACATGCCAATGAAAAAACACACCAATGGGTAAAACCTGCATCGCCGGATCTTTTTTTTTTGAGGTTGAACAGTGGGTTTCCCCATTGCATATTTTTATTTTATATATAAAGGCAAAAATAGTCCAAAATGTCCAAATGTAAAACACCAGAAGTGCTAGAGAAAAGCACCACAAAACAAAATAAAAACAAACTAAGCTAGCTTACTGTAACATCCCAAGTTTCAATAAAAGGAACAAGAGAGAGAATTCAAGAATCCAAAAATCAGAGCCAACAAAAACTTTTTCTCATCATATAGGACTATGCATATAGCTCACCTTATTAATTTATTTGAGTGTGCTTTTGCCATGATGCTTGTTTATATGTTACTCTCACTCTAAACCCTAGCAATGATCACTTGATCATCCAAAGTCAAATAAAAATAAAATAGAAAAGAAATTCTAAAAATCAACTTCACACTCACATATGGCCTATGCCATTTTTACAAATCTTTGATCTAGGCCATTTTGGTTTGCACCTTTAGTTGTAAATGGTTACTAAACACTTATTAACACTTTTGGAATCAATCAAACTCAATTCAAATCAAATTTGAATCAAAATTGAGCTCACATATGATTATGGTCATATGTGCCATTTTTAACCCGATGCTCACTTTGAGCCCCTGGTTTTTAACTTTTCACTTCTACACTTTGTCAACTCCTTGCACCTCATCCAAGACAACATCAAGGACTGCAACTTTGCCCAAAACCACCAACCCAAATTCCTTCTCAAATTCAAATGAGGATTGATACGTCTCCGACGTATCGATAATTTCTTATGTTCCATGCCACATTATTGATGATATCTACATGTTTTATGCACACTTTATGTCATATTCGTGCATTTTCTGGAACTAACCTATTAACAAGATGCCGAAGTGCCGCTTGCTGTTTTCTGCTGTTTTTGGTTTCAGAAATCCTAGTAAGGAAATATTCTCGGAATTGGACGAAATCAACGCCCAGGGTCCTATTTTGCCATGAAGCTTCCAGAAGACCGAAGAGTCAACGAAGTGGGGCCACGAGGCGGCCAGACCACAGGGTGGCGCGGCCTAGGTCTTGGCCGCGCGGCCCTGTCATCTGGGCCCCTCGTGACGCCCCTTGACCTGCCCTTCCGCCTACAAATAGCCTTCGTCGCGAAACCCCCAGTACCGAGAGCCACGATACGGAAAACCTTACTGAGACGCCGCCACCGCCAATCCCATCTCGGGGGATTCAGGAGATCACCTCCGGCACCCTGCCGGAGAGGGGAATCATCTCCCGGAGGACTCTACGCCGACATGGTCGCCTCCGGAGTGATGAGTGAGTAGTCTACCCCTGGACTATGGGTCCATAGCAGTAGCTAGATGGTTGTCTTCTCCCCATTGTGCTTAATTGTCGGGTCTTGTGAGCTGCCGAACATGATCAAGATCATCTATCTGTAATTCTATATGTTGTGTTTGTTGGGATCCGATGAATAGAGAATACTATGTTATGTTGATTATCAATTTATATCTATGTGCTGTTTATGATCTTGCATGCTCTCCGTTATTAGTAGATGCTCTGGCCAAGTTGATGCTAGTAACTGCAAGAGGGAGTATTTATGCTCGATAGTGGGTTCATGTCTCCGTGAATCTGGGGGAGTGAGAGAAACCTCTAACACTATGGATGTGCTGTTGCCACTAGGGATAAAACATTGGTGCTATGTTCGAGGATGTAGTCACTGATTACATTACGCGCAATACTTAATGCAATTGTCTCGTTGTTAGCAACTTAATACCGGAGGGGTTCGGATGATAACTCTGAAGGTGGACTTTTTAGGCATAGATGCATGTCTGGATAGCGGTCTATGTACTTTGTCGTAATGCCCAATTAAATCTCACAATACTCATCATAATATGTATGTGCATGGTCATGCCCTCTTTATTTGTCAATTGCCCAACTGTAATTTGTTCACCCAACATGTTGTTTATCTTATGGGAGAGACACCTCTAGTGAACTGTGGACCCCGGTCCAATTCTCTTTACTGGAATACAATCTACTGCAATACTTGTTCTACTGTTTTCTGCAAACAATCATCATCCACACTATACATCTAATCCTTTGTTACAGCAAGCCAGTGAGATTGACAACCTCGCTGTTTCGTTGGGGCAAAAGTACTTGGTTTGTGTTGTGCAGGTTCCACGTTGGCGCCGGAATCCCTGATGTTGCGCCGCACTACATCTCGCCGCCATCAACCTTCAACGTGCTTCTTGGCTCCTACTGGTTCGATAAACCTTGGTTTAATACTGAGGGAAAACTTGCCGCTGTACGCATCACACCTTTCTCTTGGGGTTCCCAACGGACGCGTGCTGTACGCGTATCAAGCACTTTTTCTGGCGCCGTTGCCGGGGAGATCAAGACACGCTGCAAGGGGAGTCTCCACATCCCAATCTCTTTACTTTGTTTTTGTCTTGCTTAGTTTTATTTACTACTTTGTTTGTTGCATTATATCAAAATACAAAAAAAAATAGTTGCTAGTTTTACTTTATTTACTATCTTGTTCTCCATATTAAAAACACAAAAAAATTAGTTACTTGTTTTACTTTACTTAATATCATGCATGTTTTTATTTCACTAGTTAAGCATAATGGAAAACAACAAAAAGATGAGAGATCTTTATGAACTTTATCTTGAATTAGGACATGATGTGTTTGAAGAGAGAATTAAAAAACCCATGGAACTTTATATGCATGCTAATGGGAATGTTATTACTATGAATGCTTTGAACACCATTGTTGCTAATGCTATGGAAAATTCTAAGCTTGGGAAAGCTGGCTTTGATGAGCATGATCTTTTTAGTCCCCCAAGCATTGAGGAGAAAATTTTCTTTTATGATTACAATATGCCTCCTATATATGATGATAGCCACTTTGTTGAATTTTCTCCCAGTACAACTAATAAAATTGATTATGCTTATGTGGAGAGTAATAATTTTATGCATGAGACTCATGATAAGAATGCTTTATGTGATAGTTATATTGTTGAGTTTGCTCATGATACTACTGAAAGTTATTATGAGAGAGGAAAATATGGTTGTAGAAATTTTCATGTTATTAAAATGCCTCTCTATATGCTGAAATTTTTGAAGCTACACTTGTTTTATCTTCCTATGCTTGTCACTTTGCTCTTCATGAACTTGTTTATTTACAAGATTCCTATGCATAGGAAGCATGTTACACTTAAATGTGTTTTGAATTTGCCTCTTTATGCTCTCTTTTGCTTCAAATACTATTTCTTGCGAGTGCATCATTAAAATTGCTGAGCCCATCTTAATGGCTATAAAGAAAGAACTTCTTGGGAGACAACCCATATTTTTACTACAGTACCTTTATTTTTATTTTGTGTCTTGGAAGTTGTTTACTACTGTAGCAACCTCTCCTTATCTTAGTTTAGTGTTTTGTTGTGCCAAGTAAAGTCGTTGATAGAAAAGTTCATACTAGATTTGGATTACTGCGCAGAAACAGATTTCTTTGCTGTCACGAATCTGGGCAAAATTCTCTGTAGGTAACTCAGAAAATTATGCCAATTTATGTGAGTGATCCTCAGATATGTACGCAACTTTCATTCAATTTTAGCATTTTCATTTGAGCAAGTCTGGTGCCTCAATAAAATTCGTCAATACGAACTGTTCTGTTTTGACAGATTCTGCCTTTTATTTCGCATTGCTTGTTTTGTTATGTTCGATGGATATTTCGATTCCATTGACTTTCAGTAGCTTTGTGCAATGTCCAGAAGTGTTAAGAATGATTATGTCACCTCTGAACATGTATATTTAGATTGTGCACTAACCCTCTAATGAGTTGTTCTAAGTTTGGTGTGGAGGAAGTCTTCAAGGATCAAGAGAGGGAGATGATACAACATGATCAAGGAGAGTGAAAGCTCTAAGCTTGGGGATGCCCCGGTGGTTCATCCCTGCATATATCAAGAAGACTCAAGCGTCTAAGCTTGGGGATGCCCAAGGCATCCCATTCTTCATCGACAACATTATCGGGTTCCTCCCCCGAAACTATATTTTTATTCCATCACATCTTATGTGCTTTGCTTGGAGCGTCGGTTTGTTTTTGTTTTTTGTTTTGTTTGAATAAAATGGATCCTAGCATTCTTTGTGTGGGAGAGAGACACGCTCCGCTGTAGCATATGGACAAGTATGTCTTTAGGCTCTACTCATAATATTCATGGCGAAGTTTCTTCTTCGTTAAATTGTTATATGGTTGGAATTGGAAAATGATACATGTAGTAATTGCTAAAATGTCTTGGATAATGTGATACTTGGCAATTGTTGTGCTCATGTTTAAGCTCTTGCATCATATACTTTGCACCCATTAATGAAGAAATACATAGAGCATGCTAAAATTTGGTTTGCATATTTGGTCTCTCTAAAGTCTAGATAATTTCTAGTATTGAGTTTGAACAACAAGGAAGACGGTGTAGAGTCTTATAATGTTTTCAATATGTCTTTTATGTGAGTTTTGCTGCACCGCTTCATCCTTGTGTTTGTTTCAAATAACCTTGCTAGCCTAAACCTTGTATCGAGAGGGAATACTTCTCATGCATCCAAAATACTTGAGCCAACCACTATGCCATTTGTGTCCACCATACCTACCTACTACATGGTATTTCTCCGCCATTCCAAAGTAAATTGCTTGAGTGCTACCTTTAAATTTCCATTCTTCACCTTTACAATATATAGCTCATGGGACAAATAGCTTAAAAACTATTGTGGTATTGAATATGTACTTATGCACTTTATCTCTTATTAAGTTGCTCGTTGTGCGATAACCATGTTCCCGGGGACGCCATCAACTACTCTTTGTTGAATATCATGTGAGTTGCTATGCATGTTCGTCTTGTCCGAAGTAAGGGCGATCTACCACCTTATGGTTAGAGCGTGCATATTGTTAGAGAAGAACATTGGGCCGCTAACTAAAGCCATGATCCATGGTGGAAGTTTCAGTTTTGGACATATATCCTCAATCTCAAATGAGAAAATTAATTGTTGCTACATGTTTATGCATAAAAGAGGAGTCCATTATCTGTTGTCTATGTTGTCCCGGTATGGATGTCTAAGTTGAGAATAATCAATAGCGAGAAATCCAATGCGAGCTTTCTCCTTAGACCTTTGTACAGACGGCATAGAGGTACCCCTTTGTGACACTTGGTTAAAACATGTGCATTGCGATAATCCCGGTAATCCAAGCTAATTAGGACAAGGTGCGGGCACTATTAGTATACTATGCATGAGGCTTGCAACTTGTAAGATATAATTTACATGATACATATGCTTTATTACTACCGTTGACAAAATTGTTTCTTGTTTTCAAAATCAAATCTCTAGCACAAATATAGCAATCGATGCTTTCCTCTTGAAGGACCTTTCTTTTACTTTTATTGTTGAGTCAGTTCACCTATTTCTCTCCACCTCAAGAAGCAAACACTTGTGTGAACTGTGCATTGATTCCTACATACTTGCATATTGCATTTATTATATTACTCTATGTTGACAATATCCATGAGATATACATGTTATAAGTTGAAAGCAACCGCTGAAACTTAATCTTCCTTTGTGTTGCTTCAATACCTTTACTTTGAATTATTGCTTTATGAGTTAACTCTTATGCAAGACTTATTGATGCTTGTCTTGAAAGTACTATTCATGAAAAGTCTTTGCTATATGATTCAGTTGTTTACTCATGTCATATACATTATTTTGATCGCTGCATTCACTACATATGCTTACAAATAGTACGATCAAGGTTATGATGGCATGTCACTCTAGAAATTATCTTTGTTTATCGTTTACCTGCTCGGGACGAGCAGGAACTAAGCTTGGGGATGCTGATACGTCTCCGACGTATCGATAATTTCTTATGTTCCATGCCACATTATTGATGATATCTACATGTTTTATGCACACTTTATGTCATATTCGTGCATTTTCTAGAACTAACCTATTAACAAGATGCCGAAGTGCCGTTGTCGTTTTCTCGCTGTTTTTGGTTTCAGAAATCCTAGTAAGGAAATATTTTCGGAATTGGACGAAATCAACGCCCAGGGTCCTATTTTGCCACGAAGCTTCCAGAAGACCGAAGAGTCAACGAAGTGGGGCCACGAGGCGGCCAGACCACAGGGCGGCGCGGCCTAGGTCTTGGCCGCGCGGCCCTGTCATCTGGGCCCCTCGTGACGCCCCTTGACCTGCCCTTCCGCCTACAAATAGCTAGGCCGCGCGGCCCTGTCATCTGGGCCCCTCGTGACGCCCCTTGACCTGCCCTTCCGCCTACAAATAGCCTTCGTCGCGAAACCCCCAGTACCGAGAGCCACGATACGGAAAACCTTACTGAGACGCCGCCGCCGCCAATCCCATCTCGGGGGATTCAGGAGATCGCCTCCGGCACCCTCGCCGGAGAGGGGAATCATCTCCCGGAGGACTCTACGCCGCCATGGTCGCCTCCGGAGTGATGAGTGAGTAGTCTACCCCTGGACTATGGGTCCATAGCAGTAGCTAGATGGTTGTCTTCTCCCCATTGTGCTTAATTGTCGGGTCTTGTGAGCTGCCGAATATGATCAAGATCATCTATCTGTAATTCTATATGTTGTGTTTGTTGGGATCCGATGAATAGAGAATACTATGTTATGTTGATTATCAATTTATATCTATGTGTTGTTTATGATCTTGCATGCTCTCCGTTATTAGTAGATGCTCGGCCAAGTTGATGCTAGTAACTCCAAGAGGGAGTATTTATGCTCGATAGTGGGTTCATGTCTCCGTGAATCTGGGGAGTGAGAGAAACCTCTAAGATTATGGATGTGCTGTTGCCACTAGGGATAAAACATTGGTGCTATGTTCGAGGATGTAGTCACTGATTACATTACGCGCAATACTTAATGCAATTGTCTCGTTGTTAGCAACTTAATACCGGAGGGGGTTCGGATGATAACCCGAAGGTGGACTTTTTAGGCATAGATGCATGCTAGATAGCGGTCTATGTACTTTGTCGTAATGCCCAATTAAATCTCACAATACTCATCATAATATGTATGTGCATGGTCATGCCCTCTTTATTTGTCAATTGCCCAACTCGTAATTTGTTCACCCAACATGCTCGTTTATCTTATGGGAGAGACACCTCTAGTGAACCGTGGACCCCGGTCCAATTCTCTTTACTCGAAATACAATCTACTGCAATACTGTTCTACTGCTTTCGCAAACAATCATCATCCACACTATACATCTAATCCTTTGTTACAGCAAGCCGGTGAGATTGACAACCTCGCTGTTTCGTTGGGGCAAAGTACTTGGTTTGTGTTGTGCAGGTTCCACGTTGGCGCCGGAATCCCTGGTGTTGCGCCGCACTACATCTCGCCGTCATCAACCTTCAACGTGCTTCTTGGCTCCTACTGGTTCGATAAACCTTGGTTTCATACTGAGGGAAAACTTGCCGCTGTACGCATCACACCTTCCTCTTGGGGTTCCCAACGGACACGTGCTGTACGCGTATCAAGGATCAAGCAAAGTTGGAACAAAGTTGCATATGCAAGATCATATGCAATTTGAGATTTTGCAAACCAACTCCAAATTGAACCAAACCACCACCATTCTACTCCTTTTAATATATGATTGCAACCCACCAAAAAGATTTGCAAAATTCCAAAGTAATTTTCTTTCGGCCATTTTAACAAACACCTTGCAGAGTGTGGATTAAACAAGTGCCCATACTAAAAATTTGGAGAGGACTTGGTCCAACCCTGCCCTCTCTCGCACCTCTGGACCCTCCTCTCACCTCAATGCATCACCTCCACCACTTGCCAAGCACTGGAGCACGGCCAACTTGACAAACCTTGCCATGCCGTGGCATGGCATGCCACCACCATGCCACTCTCACCTCTGGCCATCTCTGGACCGAACCACCATGTCAACTCGCTTCATCTCACCTCCCTGGACACGCTCGTGCCACCCCTTGACCAAGACTGAGCTCGCACGCGTCAGCACACGCACTCCCAGTGGCGCCCAGGACATGCCCATGCCGCGCCAGAGCGCGCATGGTGTCCGCGTTGGACGCGCCAGAGCGCCAGCTGCCTGGAGCCACCGCGCCACCTCGACCACTCCTTTCAGCGCCGGGCCGACGCGCGACGAGTCACCGGACCGCCTCGGACACACCCACCGGCCCGCGGGAACACCGCGAGTGACGACCGCGTCCACGACCGTCCGCCATGGCCCGAGCACTCCCGTCAACCTCGCCATCACTGCAGAGCCTCGCCAGAGCCACGATCACGCGCGTCAGCTTCGCCAGTGCAACAGCCACACGACGCGCCCATGCCTTGCCCCTTCGCCGCCCTGGAACAACGACGCCGTCGACGACCCTAGCTCCGCCCTTCTGCGACCGCCGCCGCTATAAAAGGAGGACCCCTCCCACCGATTTGAGCACACCATTCTCTTCCTCTCATCCTCACAGCACTCCTCGCCACCTCAATTTCACCGATTAGTCGCCGGAGGCCTCCAATCGCAAGCTTGCCGCCGCCGCCAGTACACGGAGCAAGCCGGAGCAGGAGGCCACCCCAGGACACGCCGCTGCTACCAGGGAGATCCTCGTCCTCGACAACGACGCGGCGCACCCCTCCGACGCTCGCCGGAGCTCCGACGACCGCTCCGACTCCCTACCTCCGCCGCCGGTGAGTCCCCTTCTCGCTGTCGACGACGACGCTCCCCGACCGTGCGATCCTCTTCTAATCGCACGGCTCCCATTCAGCGTACCGTTTCGGCGTGTGAGTCACGCTGACGCGTGGACCCACGTTGTCAGCTGGCCCGCGGTGTTGCTGGGCCAGCCCATTTCCCTCTCTCTCTCTACCTAGCCCGTTAAGATCTCCCGCCAGCCCACAGTTTGAATTCAAATTTGGAAAATAGAGAAATACCCCAATCTGATGCAAACTTTGAAATTCAATAGGGACATTTCTACTGGGCCAAAATTTACAAATTTTATATCTTTGGAAACCTTAGGAAATTATCTACACAATGCCACTGGTTAGAACCTAGATCTGTTGTAGAACTAAAGTGACAAAATAAACAAGGCAGGGACTTTTCTGCCTTATAATAATTCTTAAAAATCAACCATAAATGCTTTTCAGTTAATTCCAACTCCTATAATTCACATTTCACTTATACTAATTGTTTCTACAAAAATATGCCATGCTTACTTTGAATGATCATGGCCTAGTTGAATTAAATGGCTTTATGGCTATTTCTAGTCAAAGATATTGTCCAAAACTATTAAGAAATCTTATGAGAGAGTTTCTCTCATTTAAATCTTATCACCACCAATTCCAAATGAAGTAGGGACTCTGGTCAATTAGGTCTCATAGGAATTGTCGGTGATATTAAATCTTTGCTATGCTAGAATTAAATGGTATGAGGTGCTCACCTCATTTAAATCATTTTCTCAAAATGGTAAGTGTGAAGAGGTTGACTTGGGTCAACCTAGGTCACATATTATGAATAAGAGAAATTAAATCTTAATAAGATAATGAGAGGAAATTATTTCTCTGAATAATACAAAGTAACACTCAAGATTAGTATGAGAGGAAATTATTTTTCTTAAATGATAAAAAGAACACATCCATCAACTCAATATTAATGTGTGATGCTAGTTTAAAGTGTGTAGCTCATGAGTGTGCTTAGTTTAGTAAATTAGTTTGGTATGATGATTGTGTACCCCGTATTTCGTATTTTAGATGCTAGTACCGAGGAGTACCAGGAGGAGGAGGAGGTCTACTTCCAAGGAGAAGAAGACCACTTTGACCAATTCCCCAACCAAGGCATGATAATACTCTTGCAAAGTGCAAAGCTCACCATGAGCAAGGCATTACCCATTTACTTAATGTTTATGATCCTATTTCCCAGTTTTACTTTACAAGTTTTATTTACTTTTGTTTTATCAAAGTATTTTTTTTTTGATTTATGATTCACTTGGATAGTATTGGATTAGTACAAGAGTATCAAAGTTAGCCTAGAAGCAAAGCAAGGTACTTAGCACCCCTCATACCTAGATGCTAGTGCTAAACTAAAAATGACTACTCTAGATGGGAACATATATTTATGAAATGCTGAAGTTGAAAACCTTGGAATGATGAGTCATTTCCATTGAAAGATTTTGAAGGTGAATATGACATGATTTTAACTTGGTGAAATGACTAAAACTGATGATTGAGTTGGATGCGATACCATTCCAATTCTTGAGTACCCCCACAATACCTGATTATGGGTAAGGCTTAGCTGGAAATTTATGTGCCTTAGTATGGGTTCCCTCTGAACACACGTCATAGGGGTTACGCTTGAGGCTGCCTCCGTTGTTGAGAAATGATGTGAATTGAGGTGAATTGTACGGCCAAGCCCTCGTGCAGCTTCCCGGGTTAACGCTTGGTTTTCACCGGGAGGCCAAGCTCATGGGGAGAGGTGCCTATACTAGGGTGTGTAAGTGAAAGGTTAACGGTTGATGATCCGCGTACTGAGTTACAATTATTCGGGGTTTTATCCCTGACGGATGTAATCAAATGTTGTGGCACAAGTGTGCAACCTCTGCAGAGTGTAGAACTATTCGAATAGCCGCGTCCGCGGATATGGACAATTGGAAAGGCCATACTGTTTCCGTCATCAGAATTTATATCTATGTGACTGGTGAATTTGAATTTGAACTTGAACTTGAACTGTGACTTTGAATTTGAATCACAACAGAGTTGTGGGAATGACACTAATGTTCCCACTTGAGTTAGTTAGCACAAGAGGAGTTGTTTACTAAAATATTTATCAAATAAAATTGGCTTTATGCAAATAAACTTAGAGCTTAGAACACTCTCAATAGTAATGTTAGTACTTACTTTAGTATTAGATTGCGAGTACTTAAAGTACTCACGGCTTTGTCCCTGGCTATTCAAATGGCCGGACTATGAAGCCGAGCAGCGAAGACGAGGATGACGGCCAGCCAGGACGTCTACCACAACTAGGAGCTTCTAACGTCAAGCGTTGGCCTCGTGGACTAGAGAGTCCTTGTATCTTACGCTTCCGCTATGAACTTGTGTTTGTTCATTGATCATTAGATCAACTATTCGTGTAATATGGATCATGTGATTCCAATTTGTAAGACATTATGGTTTGTAATGAATGATGATCGTGATACTTAACTATTATGCCTCGCAACAACAATTTCCTGGGATTGCGATGTATGACATAATAGGCATCCGGACTTAAAAATCCGGGTGTTGACAAGTTGGTATCAGAGCCATTGTTTGACCTTAGGAGACCCTAGTTAGAAATGGACGTTCTGAAAGATTAGTTTCCAAAAATGAATGAAGTATTTCTGAAAAACTTAGTCTTTGTCTTCTCTTTGAGTCCTTTGGAAAAATAAGAAGTCATGCTCTTCCTTAAAAATATAACTAAAATTTTGCCACACTTGTTCACTTCTCTAACTTAATCCTTCACTTTCGCATGGAGCCCATGAACACGAAGTTTTACCAGCTCGGGAACGGGGAAGCTTGGTCTTTGAGCACGACCTCAACGCCCTTTCCGACCACCTTGGTCGCCCGCACCCGGAGTTCCATGGAGTGCAGTGTCAATGATCAGCCAGAGGCGAGTTGCAGTGGATCATCACCGCTGACTTGAGGGGCAAGATGGAGACTCCCACTTCGAGAGGATCCTCTTCTCCTTCGTGGAGAGCAACCGGCTGGACGGACTCGCCCGCGCCCTTCAGAGGCCCTCGCACGCTTGTGCGGGATGAGCGGGGAGGCACTCAGGAGCCCTCGCTTTTCTCACCTCGCGAGGCGTAACTCTGCTGGAGAGCCCATGGACATGTCGCCCCACCCGGAGCTGAAGCACCATGTGGAGCACCTGGACTTCATCATGTACCACACTCAGCAGGACCTCGACCACGCGCGCGAATACGCCAACCAGACTCATGCCCACATCATCGAGCAGGGTGAAGCCATCAAGCTCCTCAACAACGACCGCAAGACTCTCCGCCAGCAGCGGGCAAAGAAGGATGCCACCATCACCCGCCTCCGCGCAAAGATAGCAGCGCTTGAGGCCACTGTCAAGGACCAGGAGGAACAGATGAAGAAGATGGAGGAAGATGGAGATGACATTTAGGGAGGAAGTGCCTTCCTGAGTGACGACGACAACTTCGAGGAGGATGAGAACACCGAGGAGGAAGACTACGAGTTCCTCGACGCCGGAGAAGATGACCATGTCGCCATAGATGTAGATGAGGATGAGGAGTAGTTCACTATTGCACTATCGTAGGTGTGAGTTGTATCCCGCCCCATGTATCGTAGCTTGGAGAAGAAGGGTTCTTAAAACCCTTAGTGTGTTAGCTTGTAATGTGTGTTGTTTGTCATGAATGAATGTATGTTTGTGTTATCATGAAAAGACTTCAAGTTTTAAACTTTTTGAACTTAAAACACAAAACAAGCCATAGAGAATTTCCCTCTTATCTCATGATCTATCTCAATGCTCAGATGGCCCCTCCGGTTCGCAACGCGACTCAAGAAGCAATGATGCAGATGTTGCAAACTATGCCGGAAGGTAGAGAAGCCGAAAGAGCCGAAAGGCAAGCCAACCTTGCAAGCACTTCAACAAACTTGCCAACAACAATCAAGGCCATCATGATCATATGGGATCAAAGCTCAAGAACTTCCAGAATACCAACCCGCCAGTTTTCAGCAAGACTGAGGAACCACTTGATGCAGATGATTGGCTCCAAACTATGGAGAACAATCTAGAAGTAGCTGGAGTTGAAGAGAATGAGAAAGTGCTGTTTGCCACGCACTACTTAGCAGACCAAGCAAGAGCTTGGTGGACAAGCACCCGTGCCATGAAAGCGGGACAGCTTTATGACTTGGACTGATTTCAAGCTCAAGTTCAGCAAGTACCATGTGCCCCGGGTCCGATAAAGAAGATGAGAGATGAATTCCGTGAACCGAAGCAAGGCCGGATGTCCGTGGTGGAATACCGCGACAAGTTTCTCACACTCGTCAAGGTACGCCCGGACGAGACCGACACTACCGAGAAGAGGAAGGAAAGGTTCCCGAACGGACTCCATGATGAGATGCGGATCGTGTTGATCAACATCCCCTTCGCCGACCTCGAAGCCCTTGTTGACTCCGCCATCCAAATGGAGGGCAAACCGCACCAAGCCGCCGAGAACCGTAAGCGCCGCATGATGAATCAAAGTGGATCAAGCCACCCCTGTAAGTATCGCCCTAGCTCAAGCGGAGGTTTCACTCCGAGAAACAACAAGCCACCGATGCAGAACTCGCGCCCCGGTTATCAGAACCGGAGTGGAGGAAACTCGAGGCCAGGAGGCCACTACAACAACAACCACAGCAACTACAACAACAACAACTACAAGCGCTCCGCCAAGAGCCCCCAACAACAACAACAGCAAGAACAACACCAACACCGCATCAAGGACCGGGAGCAATGCAATCCCCGTCGCGAACAAGCAGGACAAGACCACCATCACTTGCTATGAGTGTGGTGTAGTGGGGCATTACTCCAATGAGTGTCCCAAGAGGCTCGCCAAGCTCGCAGCAACCCCACACCACCAGCTCAGCAGCAACGCCGTGTCTCCACCGGCAAGAAGTTCGCCCCAACAACCCGAACAACCGCGGCGGTCGCCTCTACCACATGAACGCCGAGGAAGCCCGTGAAGCACTCCGACGTGGTGCTGGGTATGTTCTCTCGTTAACTCAATACCAAGCAAGAGTGTTGTTTGATTCTCGGAGCATCGCATTCGTTCGTTACGTAAGATTTTGTGTGCACTAGTAAGATTCAACCAATCAGCTTGAAACATGTCATGATAGTTCAAATACCTGGATCAACAACTAAAGCTAGAAAATTTTGCAAAGATGTACCCATCAGAATCCATGAAATAGACTTTTATGCAAACTTGATTGTTCTGGGAACGAAAGGATTGGAAGTAGTCCTGGATATGGATTGGATGGCGAAACATCATGGATTGATAGACTGCGCCAAGAAGGCCATCACCATGACTAGTAGCACCAGAATAATAATAGAACACTTGTCTGAAAAGCTACCCAGAAATTTCACCCGCAACCAAAGTGTAGCTAAGCCAACTCTGGATCAAATCAGGGTCGTTTGTCGATACCCTGATGTGTTTCCGGATGATCTACCCGGTATGCCCCCGGATCGGGATATCGAGTTTATCATCGAGTTAATCCCTGGAACATGACCTATAGCCCAGAGAGCCTATAGGATGAACCCCGCAGAGTTAGTGGAACTGAAGAAGCAACTGGATGATATGCTATACAAAGGTCTGATTCGACCAAGTGCGTCGCCTTGGAGATCACCAGTTTTGTTTGTGGATAAAAAGGACGGTGCCGCTCGTTTGGTTACGGATTATCGTAAGCTTAACGATGTCACCATCAAGAACAAATATCCCTTGCCAAAGATAGAAGACCTGTTTGACCAGCCTAACCGGTGCCCAAGTATTCTCGAAGATTGATCCGAGGAGAGGTTACCATCAACTCGAAGATCCGAGCCACGTATATTCCCAAGACTCGCCTTTACCACCGGATATGGATCGTATGAGTACAATGTCATGTCCTTTGGACCGACCAATGCCCCCGCTTACTTCATGAATCTCATGAATAAGATCTTTATGGAATTCCTGGATAAGTTTGTCGTTGTCTTCATCGACGCCATCCTTATCTACTCCAAATCAGAAGAAGAACATGAGCAACACTTGGAAGTGGTCCTAGAAACCTTGAGGCGGCACAAGTTGTACACCAAGTTTAGCAAATGTGAGTTTTGGTTGAAAGAAGTAGGATTCCTGGGACACATCTTGTCTGCAGGAGGAATTGCTGTAGATCCCGCAAAAATCAAAACCGTTGAGGAATGGAAGGCCCCAACCACCCGGATCGAAGTCCGAGCATTTCCGGGATTAGCGGGATATTACCGCCTATTCGTTGAAGGATTTTCAAGCATCGCAAGACCAATGACTCAACTCGCTGAAGAAGGACAGGAAATTTGACTCGGAATGACAAATGTGAAGAAAGCTTTCAGCTACTCAAGCTCAGATTAACCACAGCCCCAATATTGATCATGCCCGATGTCTCCAAGCCATTTGATGTCTATTGTGATGCATCCAAGACTGGTCTTGGATGTGTGTTGATGCAAGGAGGCAAAGTGATATCTTACCTATCAAGGCAACTGAAGCAACATGAACAGAACTATCCAACTCATGACTTGGAGTTAGCAGACCGTAGTGTTAGCCCCGAAAGTTTGGCGTCATTACCTCATGGGTAATCGATGCGAGATATATTCAGATCGAAGAGCCTGAAGTACATTTTCACCCGTAAGGAGCTGAACATGAGACAACAGCAGATGGATTGAATTAATCAAAGATTACGACATGGAAATTCACTACCACCCCGGCAAGGCCAATGTGGTAGCGGATGCTTTGAGCAGACTGCCGTGTCAGTTGAACTCCATGATCGCAATAGAGCGACCAAGCCTGTATCAAGAGTTTGAACAGTTCAGACTAGAGCTAGTGAGCGAAGGATTCCTCGCCAGCATTGAGCTCCGACCCACCTTGATGAGCCAGATAAAGGAAGCCCAGAAGGGAAATGCCAGCATTGATGGAATCAAGAACCAGATAGCCGCAGGAAAGGCACCAGGATTCACCGTAGATGAAGAAGGAGTTCTTTGGTACAATGAACGCCTGTGTGTACCGTCAAATTCAGAGTTGAAGCAAGTCATTCTGAAGGAAGCTCACGATACACTGTATTCCATTCATCCCGGAGGAACCAAGATGTACCAAGACCTGAAGGAGCAATTCTGGTGGCACGGAATGAAGCGAGAGATAGGAAGCTACATCGCCAAGTGTGATATCTGTCAATGAGTCAAGGCAGAACATCAACGCCCCGCATGACTGTTGCAACCCTTGCTGCATTCCTGAATGGAAATGGGATTCTGTCGGTATGGACTTTATCACAGGATTGCCCAAATCTAGCCGAGGGAATGACTCCATTTGGGTAGTCATCGATAGGTTGACCAAAGTTGCACATTTTATCCCCGTCAAGACCACATACCAAGGCCCAACGCTCGCAGAGTTATACATATCCAGAATAGTCAGCCTGCACGGAACACCGAAGTCAATTGTGTCAGATAGAGGATCTCAATTTACCTCAAGATTCTGGCAGAAGGTGCATGAAGGACTAGGAACCCGTCTGAATTTCAGCACACCTTATCACCCACGGATCGACTGGACGGACCGAGAGAGTCAACCGTGATACTCGGAAGATATGTTGAGAGCCCGTGTGCTAGAGTACGGATCTAAATGGGAAGACTGCCTACCATACGCAGAATTCTCCTACAACAATAGCTATCAAGCCAGCCTACGCATGGCCCCCTTTGAAGCCCCGTACGGAAGGAAATGCCGTACCCTCCGAACCGGTCTGAAGTCGGAGATAGTCAAGTCTTCGGCCCCGATGTTCTCCGCGAAGCCGAAGAGAAGGTGCACAAGATCCGCGAGTACCTCAAGACCGCCCAGTCAAGACAGAAGAGCTACGCCGACAAGAGACGCCGAGAGATGACATTCGAGATCGGAGATTTTGTGTATCTCAAAGTCTCACCCCTCAAAGGAATGCAGAGATTCCAACTCAAAGGAAAGCTCGCCCCCAGATATGTCGGACCATTCAAGATTCTGAGTCGCCGAGGAGAAGTTTCATATCAACTTGAACTACCGGAAGAAATGTCCGCCGTGCACAATGTGTTTCACATCTCACTGCTTCGGAAGTGCCTAGAAGTGCCGGAGAAGACCGAAGTATTCAAGAACATCGACCACAGAGCCATTGATATCAACAAGGATCTAACCTACCGCGAAGTGCCGATTCGCATCCTTGAAGAAGCATTCAGGACCACCCGCACTAGAAGTATCAAGTTCCTGAAGATACAATGGAGTAACCACACCGAAGAAGAAGCAACTTGGGAACGCGAGGAAGACATGAAGAAGGAATACCCAGATCTCTTTAGTACCTAGTTTTCTCTAGATCTCGGGACGAGATCTTTTGTAAGGGGGAAGGGTTTGTAAAATCCCAAGTTTCAATAAAAGGAACAAGAGAGAGAATTCAAGAATCCAAAAATCAGAGCCAACAAAAACTTTTTCTCATCATATAGGACTATGCATATAGCTCACCTTATTAATTTATTTGAGTGTGCTTTTGCCATGATGCTTGTTTATATGTTACTCTCACTCTAAAACCCTAGCAATGATCACTTGATCATCCAAAGTCAAATAAAAATAAAATAGAAAAGAAATTCTAAAAATCAACTTCACACTCACATATGGCCTATGCCATTTTTACAAATCTTTGATCTAGGCCATTTTGGTTTGCACCATTAGTTGTAAATGGTTACTAAACACTTATTAACACTTTTGGAATCAATCAAACTCAATTCAAATCAAATTTGAATCAAAATTGAGCTCACATATGATTATGGTCATATGTGCCATTTTTAACCCGATGCTCACTTTGAGCCCCTGGTTTTTAACTTTTCACTTCTAAACTTTGTCAACTCCTTGCACCTCATCCAAGACAACATCAAGGACTGCAACTTTGCCCAAAACCACCAACCCAAATTCCTTCTCAAATTCAAATGAGGATCAAGCAAAGTTGGAACAAAGTTGCATATGCAAGATCATATGCAATTTGAGATTTTGCAAACCAACTCCAAATTGAACCAAACCACCACCATTCTACTCCTTTTAATATATGATTGCAACCCACCAAAAAGATTTGCAAAATTCCAAAGTAATTTTCTTTCGGCCATTTTAACAAACACCTTGCAGGCAGGGATTAAACAAGTGCCCATACTGAAAATTTGGAGAGGACTTGGTCCAACCCTTCCCTCTCTGCACCTCTGGACCCTCCTCTCACCTCAATGCATCACCTTCACCACTTGCCAAGCACTGGAGCACGGCCAACTTGACAAACCTTGCCATGCCGTGGCATGGCATGCCACCACCATGCCACTCTCACCTCTCGGCCATCTCTCGGACCGAACCACCATGTCAACTCGCTTCATCTCACCTCCCCGGACACGCTCGTGCCACCCCTTGACCAAGACCGAGCTCGCATGCGCCGCACACGCACGCCCGGTGGCGCCCAGACATGCCCATGCCGCGCCGTAGCGCGCATGGTGTCCGCGTTGGACGCGCCAGAGCGCCAGCTGCCTGGAGCCACCGCGCCACCTCGACCACTCCTTTCAGCGCCAGTCGACGCGCGACGAGTCACTGGACCGCCTGGACACACCCACTGGCCCGCGGGAACGCCGCAGGTGACGAGCGCGTCCACGACCGTCCGCCATGGCCTGAGCACTCCCGTCAACCTCGCCATCACTACAGAGCCTCGCCAGAGCCACGATCACGCGCGTCAGCTTCGCTAGTGCAACAGCCACACGACGCGCCCATGCCTTGCCCCTTCGCCGCCCTGGAACGACGACGCCGTCGACGACCCTAGCTCCGCCCTTCGGCACTGCCTCGCCGCTATAAAAGGAGGACCCCTCCCACCGATTTGAGCACACCATTCTCTTCCTCTCATCCTCACAGCACTCCTCGCCACCTCAATTTCACCGATTAGTCACCGGAGGCCTCCAATCGCAAGCTCGCCGCCGCCGCCAGTACACGGAGCAAGCCGGAGCAGGAGGCCACCCCAGGACACGCCGCTGCTACCAGGGAGATCCTCGTCCTCGACAACGACGCAGCGCACCCCTCCGACGCTCGCCGGAGCTCCGACGACCGCTCCGACCCCCTACCTCCGCCGCCAGTGAGTCCCCTTCTCGCCGTCGACGACGACGCTCCCCGACCGTGCGATCCTCTTCTAATCGCACGGCTCCCATTCAGCGTACCATTTCGGCGTGTGAGTCACGCTGACGCGTGGACCCACGTTGTTAGCTGGCCCACGGTGTTGCTGGGCCGGCCCATTTCCCTCTCTCTCTGCCTAGCCCGTTAAGATCTCCCGCCAGCCCATAGTTTGAATTCAAATTTGGAAAATAGAGAAATACCCCAATCTGATGCAAACTTTGAAATTCAATAGAAACATTTCTACTGGGCCAAAATTTACAGATTTTATATCTTTGGAAACCTTAGGAAATTATCTACACAATGCCACTGGTTAGAACCCTAGATCTGTTGTAGAACTAAAGTGACAAAATAAACAAGGCAGGGACTTTTCTGCCTTATAATAATTCTTAAAAATCAACCATAAATGCTTTTCAGTTAATTCCAACTCCTATAATTCACATTTCACTTATACTAATTGTTTCTACAAAAATATGCCATGCTTACTTTGAATGATCATGGCCTAGTTGAATTAAATGGCTTTATGGCTATTTCTAGTCAAAGATATTGTCCAAAACTATTAAGAAATCTTATGAAAGAGTTTCTCTCATTTAAATCTTATCACCACCAATTCCAAATGAAGTAGAGACTCTGGTCAATTAGATCTCATAGGAATTGTTGGTGATATTAAATCTTTGCTATGCTAGAATTAAATGGTATGAGGTGCTCACCTCATTTAAATCATTTTCTCAAAATGGTAAGTGTGAAGAGGTTGACTTGGGTCAACCTAGGTCACATATTATGCATAAGAGAAATTAAATCTTAATAAGATAATGAGAGGAAATTATTTCTCTGAATAATACAAAGTAACACTCAAGATTAGTATGAGAGGAAATTATTTTTCTTAAATGATAAAAAGAACACATCCATCAACTCAATATTAATGTGTGATGCTAGTTTAAAGTGTGTAGCTCATGAGTGTGCTTAGTTTAGTAAATTAGTTTGGTATGATGATTGTGTACCCCGTATTTCGTATTTTAGACGCTAGTACCGAGGAGTACCAGGAGGAGGAGGAGGTCTACTTCCAAGGAGAAGAAGACCACTTTGACCAATTCCCCAACCAAGGCAAGATAATACTCTTGCAAAGTGCAAAGCTCACCATGAGCAAGGCATTACCCATTTACTTAATGTTTATGATCCTATTTCCCAGTTTTACTTTACAAGTTTTATTTACTTTTGTTTTATCAAAGTATTTTTTTTTGATTTATGATTCACTTGGATAGTATTGGATTAGTACAAGAGTATCAAAGTTAGCCTAGAAGCAAAGCAAGGTACTTAGCACCCCTCATACCTAGATGCTAGTGCTAAACTAAAAATGACTACTCTAGATGGGAACATATATTTATGAAATGATGAAGTTGAAAACCTTGGAATGATGAGTCATTTCCATTGAAAGATTTTGAAGGTGAATATGACATGATTTTGACTTGGTGAAATGACTAAAACTGATGATTGAGTTGGATGCGATACCATTCCAATTCTTGAGTACCCCCACAATACCTGATTATGGGTAAGGCTTAGCTGTAAATTTATGTGTCTTAGTATGGGTTCCCTCTGAACACACGTCATAGGGGTTACGCTTGAGGCTGCCTCCGTTGTTGAGAAATGATGTGAATTGAGGTGAATTGTACGGCCAAGCCCTGTGTAGTTCCCGGGTTAACAGTTGGTTTTCACCAGGAGGCCAAGCTCACGGGGAGAGGTGCCTATACTAGGGTGTGTAAGTGAAAGGTTAACGGTTGATGATCCGCGTACTGAGTTACGATTATTCGGGGTTTTATCCTCGACTGGATGTAATCAAATGTTGTGGCACAAGTGTGCAACCTCTCGCAGAGTGTAGAACTATTCGAATAGCCGCGTCCGCGGATATGGACAATTGGAAAGGCCATACCGTTTCCGTCATCAGAATTTATATCTATGTGACTCGGTGAATTTGAATTTGAACTTGAACTTGAACTGTGACTTTGAATTTGAATCACAACAGAGTTGTGGGAATGACACTAATGTTCCCACTTGAGTTAGTTAGCACAAGAGGAGTTGTTTACTAAAATGTTTATCAAATAAAATTGGCTTTATGCAAATAAACTTAGAGCTTAGAACACTCTCAATAGTAATGTTAGTACTTACTTTAGTATTATATTGCGAGTACTTAAAGTACTCACGGCTTTGTCCCTGGCTATTCAAATGGCCGAATATGAAGCCGAGCAGCAGATGACGAGGATGACGATCAGCAGGACGTCTACCACAACTAGGAGCTTCTAACGTCAAGCGTTGGCCTGTGGACTAGAGAGTCCTTGTATCTTACGCTTCCGCTATGAACTTGTGTTTGTTTGTTGATCATTAGATCAACTATTCGTGTAATATGGATCATGTGATTCCAATTTGTAAGACATTATGGTTTGTAATGAATGATGACTGTGATACTTAACTATTATGCCTCGCAACAACAATTTCCTGGGATTGCGATGTATGACATAATAGGCATCCGGACTTAAAAATCCGGGTGTTGACACTTACAACAAAAGGACCAGCCCCTCTCTTAAACAAAATGTCGCACCCAGTATGTAAGACCTGCTGATACGTCCAAAACGTATCTACTTTCCCGAACACTTTTGCTATTGTTTTGCCTCTAATTTGTGTATTTTGGATGCAACTAACACGGACTAACGCTGTTTTCAGCAGAACCGCTCTCGGTGTCTCGTTTTTGTGCGTAAATCCAACTTTCGAGAAAATCCTCGGAATTTATGCAGAAGGCCCTATTTTCCCAGAATACTGACGGAGCCAGAAGGACAAATCAGGTGGAGGCCCGAGGGCCCCACACCATAGGGCGGCGCGGCCCAGGGGGGGCCCGCGCGACCATGTGGTGTGGCCCCCTCGGCCGGCCTCTGACGCCCTCCTTCGGACTATATATTGCCTTCGACCTAAAAACGCACGGGGAGAAGTCGAAGTCGCCAGAAAGCCTCCAGAACGCCGCCACATCGCGAAACTCCGTCTCGGGAGCCAGAAGTCTCCGTTCTGGCACTCCGCCGGGACGGGAAATTGGAGGAGATCATCGCCATCATCACCACCGACGCCTCTCCATCAACCAGCCATGTTTTCCCCATCCATGTGTGAGTAATTCCCCCGCTGTAGGCCGAAGGGGATGGTAGGGATTGGATGAGATTGGTCATGTAATAGCATAAGATTGTTAGGGCATAGTGCCTAGTGTCCGTAATTGGTACTTTGATGATATTGTTGCAACTTGTTATGCTTAATGCTTGTCACTAGGGCCCGAGTGCCATGATCTCAGATCTGAACATGTTATTGTTTCATCATGATATTCATTGTTTATGGTCTTACCTGCAAGTTGTATACACATGTCGCTGTCCGGAACCAATGGCCCCGAAGTGACAAGAATCAGGACAACCGGAGGGGATGGTAGTGATGTGAGGATCACATGTGTTCACGGAGTGTTAATGCTTTGCTCCGGTACTCTATTAAAAGGAGTACCTTAATATCCAGTAGATTCCCTTGAGGCCCGGCTGCCACCGGCTGGTAGGACAAAAGATTTTGTGCAAGTTTCTCATTGCGAGCACGTACGACTATAATTGGAACACATGCCTATTGATTGCTTTGTACTTGGACACCGTTTTATTATTATCTCGCAAATGCCCCGCTATGATTGTTACATGAGTTTCTCTCATCCATGCAACGCCCGTCATCCGTCCCCGTGCCTACGGTATTTTAATCCTGCCGTTTACTATAATCACTACTGCCGTCTTTGTTACTTTGTCGTCGTTATTTCACTACCGCTATCGCTATAAAACTGTCATTACCGATAAACTCTTGCGAGCAAGTCTCGTTTCCGTGTGCAGCTGAATTGACAACTCCGCCGTTAAGGCTTCCAAGTGTTCTTTGTCTCCCCTTGTGTCGAATCAATAAATTGGGTTATACTACCCGCGAAGACCGCCGCGATCCCCTATACTTGTGGGTCATCAAGATCGTTTTCCGGCGCCGTTGTCGGGGAGCATAGCTCTATTTGGAAGTTCACTTGGATTGATATTGTTCGCTGCAAATTCTCCATCATGGGTAAAGCTCGCGATTCTAAAGTCGCCATATTACCATCCACTACAAGAAAAGGTACAACTCGAGTACCTCTGCTACACTTGATTCACCATCTGTGATAAGTCAACTTGTTTCACCGCCACAAGCTGGTACGTCTGCTGAATCTGAAAACTCTCATAATATTGATAATGTTTCTGCTATGCTTGATGATAGTGGTTCACTGAGATCCTTTCTAGATGCTACAATTGCTAGGTCTAGATAAATTGAAAATACTGAAACTCCTAATGAAAATGCCACTACACCTGTTAGTTCACCTGAACTTGATTATTCTAGTGATGATCCTGATGAAGATTATGTAGAGCTTAATGATGATCTTATTAATAGATGCAATGCTACTGCTGATGCAAGAAACATTAAAAAGTTTCTTACACAATATACTCGTTAGACATAAGTCTGTCTCCCGATCCTGAATTTGCCACATCTCCTATATGCATTAAGGATAAAGATTATGATTTTTCTCTTGATCTATCTCATATAGCTATTGTAGAGAAAGCACCCTTTTGTGGTACTGAAAAAGAAAGTGCTGTAGAACACATGAATGAACTTTCTTCTATGAGTAGCTTATTTTCTGATGATGACAAGATGCGTACTTACTTTGTCATTAAGATTTTTCCTTTCACATTAAAGGATGATGCTAAAACTTGGTATAATAATTTGCCTCCTGGTTCTATTAAAAGTCCAGCTGATTTGCGTGATGTTTTCTTTCGAAAATACTTTCCTGCTAGTGCTCAACATGCTGCTTTACAGAGAATTTATAGGTTTGACTAGGGAGATGAAGAGAAATTGCCCGCGGCATGGGCAAGATTTTGTTCACTTATCAGAGCTCGACCTGGACATGATTTAGAAAAGAATGATCTACTTGATATATTTTATAGTGGACTAACCATTGAATCTAGAGCATATTTGGATAGTTGTGCTGGTTGTGTTTTCAGGAAAAGAACTCCAGACGAAGCTGAAGATTTATTGGCTAGAATAAGCCGGAATCATGATGATTGGAATATACCTGAACCAACTCCAACGCCAATATTGAAGAAGAGGGGTTTAATTGAATTGAATGATGATGATATGCGGGAAGCTAAGAAGTCTCTCAAGGAGAAAGGTATTAAATCCGAAGATGTGAAGAATCTACCTCCTATAGAAGATATATGTGAGATAATTCCCCTTCACCCATGATTGAGGTAAACTCCCTTCAACGCTTTACTAGGGAAGATATTCCGTATTCGAAACCTCCTGCGCAATGCTTAGATGAGTTTGATAATTATATTGTTAAGCAAGAAAATTTTAATATGAGAGTAGAGAATCATCTAATGGAAAATTCTCAAGCTATTAGCAATTTGCATGATATTGTGGAGAGAACCTCCAATGATGTTAAGATGCTTGTTAAACATTTTCAAATGATTCAAACTCAAATTGATCAACTCACTAAAGTGCAAAATGACTTGCTAAATAATAATTCTAAAGAGAAACATGCTTATGAAGTAACAACTAGAGGCGGTGTCTCTACCCAGGATCCTCTATATCCTGAAGGGCATCCCAAAAGAATTGAACAAGATTCTCAACACATTGAACCTAGTGCTCCATCTAAGAAGAAAAAGAAGAAAAAACATAAAAATGTTGTAGAATCCTCTGAACCTGCTAATGATCCTAACAGTATTTCTATTTCCGATGCTGAAACTGAAAGTGGAAATGAACATGATAATGGTAATGATAATGATAAGAATGATGCTTCTGATAAAGAAGAGGTTGAAGATGAACCTGAAAAGCATGATAAAAATAAAAAGTATACTAAAGAAGATTTTATTGCTAAGAAACATGGTAATGAAAGAGAACCTTGGGTGCAAAAGCAAATGCCTTTTCCTGCTAAAAAACTAAAATCAAAGGAAGAAGAACACTATAATAAATTTTGTGATTGGATGAAACCTTTATTCTTGCAAATCCCTTTGACCGATGCTATTAAATTGCCTCCTTATTCAAAGTATATGAAAGATATTGTTACTAACAAAAGGAAAATCCCCAATGAGGAAATTTCCACTATGCTTGCTAATTACTCTTTCAATGGCAAAGTGCCAAAGAAGTTGGGCGACCCAGGTATACCTACTATTTCTTGTTCTATTAAGAATAATTATGTTAAAACTGCTCTATGTGACTTGGGAGCCGGTGTTAGTGTTATGCCTTTTTCTCTTTATAAGAGGCTTTATTTAGATAAGTTGATACCTACTGATATATCTTTGCAAATGGCCGATAAATCTACCGCTATTCCCGTTGGTATATGTGAGGATGTTCCTGTTCAAGTTACTAATAACCGCTTGATATTAACTGATTTTGTTGTGTTGGAAATGCTCGAAGATGATAATATGTCTATTATTCTTGGGAGACCTTTTCTTAACACCGCAGGGGCTGTTATTGATTGCAATAAAGGAAAGGTTACTTTCAATGTTGATGACAAGGAGCATACCGTCTATTTCCCCAAGAGGATTGATAAAGTATGTGGAGTCAATACTATTTCTAATGTGAGAACTATCAAAATTGGAACTATTGATTGTCCTATATATGAGCCTAAAGAAGGTTATCAAAATCTTATGATTGGATCCATATCGATACAATTCAAGCTAACATGATTGATTTGAGGTTTATTTCTTCATATGCTACGTAAAATTTATTTGGTGGCAAGACTTGATCAACCTTGCTAACAAATACTTTTTATATGCATAGGGGAGGTAAACAACATCTCTTTCTTCCTCCACTTGTCTTATTTGCTGTAGCGCTTTTGATTTGCAAAGTTCCTTAGTTAATTAGAGATTTCAAAAAATTTCCTGGCCAGTAATAATAAACTTAATACCCAGAAATGTGCATTTTTCAAAGTTTTCAAAAATTCACAAAAATTATACCGTTGGTCCTATTTTTCGAAGAGGCACCTGGGAGCACCAGAGGATGACCTGTGGGGCACCCCAGGGGGCCACCCCACCAGCCGGCGCGGCCAAGGGGGGGGCGCCACCCTGTGGTGTGGGCCCCTCCTTGCCCCACTTTAGCATCTCTTCCTCCCAGAATCTTCTCTCTCCCGAAAAAACTTGAACCAGCTTTCTCTCACTCGCGTTTTTGCTCAAGAGCTCAGAATTTTTCGATCTCTTTGCTCAGCCCAGATTTCTGTCTGAAATTTGGCACATTTGCTCTCCGGTATGTGACTCCTCCGATTATCCAAGTAGAATTTTGTTTGGTTGAGTATATCTTGAATATTTTGCTGCAGTAGGTAACATGTTTAGTGAGCTTGCATGCTTGTTCTAAGTTGTATAAACTAGTTTTGATGCATGATTAGTACTCTAGCAAGTTCCTATAGTAGTTCCCCTTGATTATATGTCACCAAATCAAATTTTATATTGTATGTTGAAAAATTTCAGAAAATGGAGTGGAATAGATATCAACTAAACCAACAAGAATTGGAGGTGCAACAAGTCATGAGAGTGAACCGTGAGGAGGGAGTATACCCCTCTTACTACCCGTGCACAGATTTCATGAGAAGCGCAGTAATACTGGAAGATGTTCATAGTCTAATTTCTCGTGCAGGGTTGAATGGTTTTGTTGATGGAGAACCATGCCAATATGCAAAATTGACTATGTCTGTTGTGCAGGACTTCCAGTTCAATTGGTCGTGATCTAACCCCATGGTTAAGTATAAGATTTATAATAAAACTGTCAACTTGCCATTCAATGATTTTTGTACAGCAATTGGAGTACCGCAATGGGGATCATGCGAGAAGATACGGGGATCGCCGCGAGAGCTCCTAAGCCTCTTCGAGATGATTTGTCATGGAAGGAGTTTCTCAGAGGATGGTGGTAAAATTACTAGCATTCAACTCCCAGCTATCCGCTACTTTGCTTATTTCATTACTAAATGCGTTCTTGCTAGAAAGAGTGGTGGTAAACTATCTATCCAAGATTTAGCTTTTCTAGCTGCGGCACTGCAAGGTAGTAAGACTTATAATTTGGGGGCATTGATAGATTATAGACTTACTACTAACCGTGAGAAAGGTGGAATTTGTGGAGGTCTCATCGCTTATCGTTTACTAGCTTTTCATAATGTAGAACCTCATCATCTTGATATTCCACTTTCTATAGAAAAACTTGACATAGTCTCTATGATTAAACATGAATTTGTTTCTTCTTCATCTAATTTGGGTAACATGCTTTACAAGATGACATTTTATAAGAAAGTCTGGAGAATAACTAAGAAAACTGAGAAACTAGTAAGATTGCCTGCGCCTGTTCTATTTAACCTTGATTCCAGGGAAGATTGGTCGGTCACAGAAGGTGCACTGAATGCACACATAGAGGGAGGAGGCCATCATGCAAGAGACAACACGGAGGAGGCCGAGGAACACCTCGACTCATCATCCGATGCAGCAAGTTCCTCGCATCAACATTTTGGGCACACTACAACATAACATGCATGTTGAGACGCTAAGTTTGAAGGCTAGAGACGCGAAATTTCATCTTTAGAGGGTTGTATAGTCGCTTTCATAAAGCGTCATAGGATTGTCTCCTTATGCACCGTCTCAAGTAACATAATGACGTTTGCTAAGCGTCTCTAAGTACATAAAGACGCTTCCGTAGTGACGCTCAAAAGCATGTCCATCTACATAGAGACGTTTTAATTGACACGCCAAGTTTGCGTCTCAATAAATTTTAGAGATGATTTATTCATATATATACATTATACATGAGCCCATACACATTAGGTATAAATTGGGTACTCGTCTTATACACATTATGTTCATATGTACATACATTACTTTATTTGTGCATACATTAGTATTTTAATTTATATTTTGGATATAGCATCTCAAAATAGATACGTGCTCGCAAAATTTATTTTTACTCGGAAATTCAAGTTAAAATTGTTTTTTTCCTCTTCATATTTAGGTTGCGTACAAGGCAGGACCATTGTAACCAACTAACACGAGTAAACCAGATTAAATTCATTAATACTAAAAGAAAGTCGAAACTGAACATAATATCCATATTAATAGTTCACAAATACATTTGGAAAGATATGAACAAGAAAAATCATAAAAAATCCTATATTACAGTTATCCCTTAAAATGATGGTAAATATCCCTTCATAAATTTATCGAGGCAGAAACTAATGCTTTGGTCCTCCATTTTCATTCATTCAGTCCTACTTAGCTCCAGATTGAACCTGAAAAGCAAGTGACGGCCAAAGTGAGAAACTCCGTGGAATCAGCTAGTAGAGAGCCCGATTACAAATGGATCTTAGACTATGCTATGCTCAGCTACAACTTGCATCCTTTTGCCTAACTTATGTGTCTTGGCAATATCTTCATAATCATATGATGTATATAAAGATATCCTATGTACACGTGTTGTCAGGTTAGCAATTCCATGCTCAACTCCTGAAATTACCTGGAGCTTTCACCTCTCAACCCCACTTGTTAAATCTGCATTGAGATCATTTCTATTCACGCTTCCAAGAGGAAGTTTTCTTAGAAACTACACCGTATTACTAAACTGGCTGACCACTTGACGGTTGGTTTTGCTCACATGTACATGGCATAATTGCATTATGTCACAAAGAAGAAATAGAAGAGGCACGGTAAAATGTCAAGTGGAGGAGAAAGAAAGGTACCAGTAACTTGTCCTATTTAAAACAATTGATATACGTAAAGTACAAGTTTTACAAAATTAAACAAACGCTTGGGTCTCTTGCTATATCATACTTGGATGCAGCTATTAAAACTAACTCTTTACAGATTTCCTTAAGTCTTCCCTTATAAAAAGAAAAATCAGAAGAATGTAACATACCATGTATTTTTTTAAAATCATTAACATACCATGTAATTATTTGTCTGGTTTGAGCTTGATTTCCCATTTTTGATCTGCATCTCACAATGTTTATAAATAATTTTTTTTCGAGAATTATAAATAAATATTTAAGCAAAGCATCAAAACTAAAAAGGGAATGTAATGCTTGTAGATATGAAAATGTACTTACATAGAACCTTGACAAGCGATAACAAGATCCAAAGCATCTTCGACAGTGAAGGCGACTCGTAATTCAGTAAGGTAATTTGATTAAACTCGGGTTTTGTTGCTTTAGCAAACGGGCTGAAAAAATGAATTAGCACGCTGTGGTTACCAAATTGCAGACATATGAACACATCAGTTTGGTTATGTTATACATACACGTCACATGCCAAAATTGATCAATACATTAAATAGATTAGTACTACTAGCAAATAATGATTTGATCTGTCTAGAGCAACGTTTTGTTGGTATACTACGAGCAAACAAGTTCAGATTGTGGAAGTGAACTACAAAACAGTCACTGATGTAGGCTAAGCAAATAAGTTCCTGCAAAAAGTATACACAGTTTTCTAGTCTTCTCATGGAGGACTCCTTTCACACTGGTGTGTTCTACAACTATGATATGGAAGTATGGCCTGGAAAAGAGTATTAGCACCTAAACTGATCATAGGAGACGCATTGATACAGCCGTGTGATGAGAAAAGCAAAATTCAAAATAAACTAGCATCGTAATTAATCTGATGGATACAACCGTGTGATGAAAAGTAGTCCTAACATTTAAAATCCCACCTTATTCCTGGCCATACTGTCAGTGGGGATTACTGGGGATAATACTATAGAGTATTGGGTGAATTACTGCTGTCACCCAATCCCCATAAAACCCCATCCCCAATCCACTAGGTAGGGGTAGAGTATTGGGGATTGAAAAAATTACACTAAAATTTGGGGGAAAAGTGGGGATAAGTGGGGATTAAACTCTCTCATACTCTAGCACCAAACATGCATTGGGGATAAGTGGGGATTTAAAATTTCGAGCGGATTATCCCCGCTAATCCCCACTAAAACTCTAGTACCAAACAAGGCCTAAAAGATATATAAATAGAAAAAATGTGCAGAGGATGCTGAACAAAGAACAAGGTATTCTCATCTCCAATCGCACAAGCAAACACCCGTCACCTATTGCAGAAGCTGTCGATGTTCTACACGAGATGGATCCAGGGGACCCCTGCATCCAGTACCCCACCCATCGCATCACCTGAAGACCGCAACAACGCTACCTCTTCGCCGTCGATGGTCGACCACAGCGTCACTGGCGGCGCCGCCTTCTCTGGCTGATGTAAACGAGATGGATTTTTTTTTTTTTTTGAGATGTAAACGAGATGGATTTGATGGAGCGCGAACCTGGGCAGAGGCACACGGCCGCAGATCCGATCTTTGATAAGCAGTGGATCCTCACACGCGATGGCGGCTGGAGAGATGCAGGCGAGGGTTTTCCGTCCGTCTATTGAAAAGATGGAGGCGGGGGTAAATATATTACGGGTATTTGTCAAAATATAAGCGGGAGTATTTTCTTATAAGCGGTAAAACAGCCAGAGGTAGCGCTATAAAAAAAAAACTAAAGCGGCAATTCCTAATCTTAAGCAAAACAACCAATTTTAGCGTTCGGGAATATTTTTATCAAGTGGGCAAACTAACGGAGTAAGCGCCAAAATGAAAATAATTTTCATTTATTTCATTTCTAAGTGAAAATAAATTTTCAATAGAATTATAAAAAATGCTTACAAATGAGACTACAAATTTGGTACCTTTGATAAATTATCATTTTCACGTTGTATAAGTTCCATATTTGTGTTCGTATTCCATTTTGGGGGTTTCAATTTTGTTTCTAATTCCGGAGATACATATTTCGTGAGGAACATGTTGAGTATCGCGGGGGACATAATTTTGGTCAATAGTTTGAATTTAGCTTCCGCTGTATTTTCATCTAGTGTATTTATTTACCTTAGGATTATTTTTTCTCCACAAGCTTATTTTTCTGTCCAGTCCATATTTCACACGCATATTATCAATCTCATAGTGATCTTTTTCTTAGGGGATCACCGTAGTGATCTTTGAGCAGCACAACATTAATTTCTCTAGTCTCGCTATGTTAAATGTATAGAGGTATTTTAAAACGTTTCAAGATTCGTCCCTACATACCAATAAATTGACAAAATTATTTATTTTGCTAGCTAATAAGTAGAAATTTTGAGACGTTATGTGGAACGTCTGAAGAAACGTCCCTACGATGAGCTGTCTCCCTATCCTAGGGACGAAACCAAATGCGTCTCATAACTAACGTCTTTAGGTGATGAATTTCTTGTAGTGGCATGTGGAGCCTCCACGCTTTTCTTCTGCACAGGAACCTTACTATGACTACGCCATGCATTATCCACCGGCAAGTAACAGCGACCCTCGTTGGGGTTGAACTCCACTTAGGCCAAAAGCCTAAGCTTGGGGGGAGGTATACCGGCATCACTCATTCTTTGCATATTATGATTGCTGGATACTTATATATACTTGTTTAGTTTGTTTGAGTGGTTTTCTAATTAGAGTAAGATGATATTTGGGGGAGTGCTGCCTGAAAACAGATTCTGGACTGTTACCGAAAAAATTCTCAAAAATAGCCAGAACAGTATTTTGCGAAGCCAATTTTTGTGCATGTTCCCCAGGTTGTTATATAACTTTCATTAGTTGAACACTTTTCGATTTGAGCAGTGGAAGAATTTATTAAAAATCGGATACTGTACTGCTGTCAAGTTTGACGAATTTCTGCTGCTTTGTGTTTATGTGACTTTTCTAGTTTGCCGTTTCTTGTTTTTGGCTTTGTTTCTTTCCTAAAACACAAAAATACCAAAAATATTTCTGTTGTTTCTCTTCATCATTTGTTTGTTTTAGTTTCTTGCATTTGTTTCGCTTTATTTGCTATCGTTGGTTTGCTACAAGAAAACCCAAAAAGATTTTGCTTTGTTTGCTTGTTTCCTTTTGTTTTTGTTTCTAATTCGAAAACACCAAAAATATTTGCTGTTCTTCTTTGGTTTGTAAAGTTCATTTTGAGTTCAATGGTCTTGGGTGGCTGGAGCGTGGTTTTCATTTTACATTATCCAAGCTACGCAGGTGAAAGGCAATAATGACGATCTACGACAATTGGATTGTGGTGAGAGGCTGGTATGAACTCTATTTGTTTTTATTTTTGTACATATACTCATCCATATGAGCATGCTTAGTTGGTTCATGTGAGGTATATGTTATTTGAGAAAGTCTAGTAGTTCATGATCTCTCATGTTTAGCTCCAATTTATTAATATGAGTAGCATGTCATGGATGTTTGCTTGCATTGTTTTATTCATAAGTAAGTATGGCATTGTGGTATCCTCCTCTGAATAATTCATTTATATCGACTTGGCACATGCTCACGCATGCATATGACTGAACAAAAGTCAATTAAGCCTCGATGATTTATATTGCTTCAGAGTTCTTGTATCACTTTTATGCCTCCGTTAATTTATTTTGCCGCAAGCATGATTATGACAGTTACTGCTCTCTTGATTTGTCGCTCCCTAGTCTATTGCTAGCCTTCACTTGTACCGAGCGGGAACGCTGCTCGTGCTTCCAAACACCTGAAAACCAAGTTGTTCCAAAGTGTCCACCATAAATACCTATGCATGGCATTTCAAACCATTCCAAGTAAATTCTCATGCGCTACCTTTAAAACCTTCAAAATGCTTCTCAATTTGTGTTAATGTTTCATAGCTCATGAGGAAGTATGTGGTGTTTAACTTTCAACCTTGTCATTTACTCTTGACGGACTTTCATTATGGACTAGTGGCACATCCGCTTATCCGATAATTTTGCAAAAAGAGCTGGCAATGGGATTCCCAATCCCAAATTAATTAACCTAAATAGACACTCCTCCATGGTATGTGATTGTTGGACGGCACCCGAAGGATTCGGTTAGCCATGGCTTGTGTAAGCAAAGGTTGGGGGGAGTGTCATCATAATAAAACTAAAATAAAACGGCACTCCTTCATGGTATGAGATTGTTGGCAGGCACCCGAGGATTCGGTTAGCCATGGTTTGTGAAAGAAAGGTTGGAAGGAGTGCCACATAAACATAAAAATAATTAATGGGAGCCGCTCTTGGAAGTCCGATTGGCGAGGTAGTTGGTGTACCCATTACCATTCGTTGACAACAACAAACACCTCTCAAAATAATTTTACTCCTGTTTTAAAAATGAAAAGCTCTAGCGCATGTTAATCCCTGCTTCCCTCTCGCGAAGGGTCAATCTTTTACTTTTGTGTTGTGTCTCCATTCTTTCTTTGAGCACTATCTTGAGAGCATAACTCGTCATTCTTAGTATAATATGCTTGTCTCAAAATATGATTGATTGTGGTATAACTTTGATGCTTTTATCTTTGACAATCACTACTTCTAGTCTTTCTATGAACTTCAGAGGTGCCTGGGCATTTATGTTTTGCCGATCAAATACGGGCAAGCGAGATACCACTTTATCATACTCTCTTATGAACATTGCAATCCTGCTTACATACATGATTCATGATGCTTATTATTAATTGTTGGTACCTCTCCATGATTGACATAGCTGTTAAATGATCTTATTTGCATGTATCTCACTATGAACTGCTTGAGTATCAACCATAGCATGAGAATATATACATCATATGAGCAAATGTGTTCGTGAAAGTTCTTTTATCGCTCAGTTGTTATCTGAATTGCTTGAGGACAAGCAATAAGCTAAGCTTGGGGGGAGTTGATACGTCCAAAACGTATCTACTTTCCCGAACACTTTTGCTATTGTTTTGCCTCTAATTTGTGTATTTTGGATGCAACTAACACGGACTAACGCTGTTTTCAGCAGAACTGCTCGGTGTCTCGTTTTTGTGCGTAAATCCAACTTTCGAGAAAATCCTCGGAATTTATGCGAAGGCCCTATTTTCCCGGAATATCGACGGAGCCAGAAGGACAAATCAGGTGGAGGCCCGAGGGCCCCACACCATAGGGCGGCGCGGCCCAGGGGGGCCCGCGCGGCCATGTGGTGTGGCCCTCTCGGCCGGCCTCCGACGCCCTCCTTCGGACTATATATTGCCTTCGACCTAAAAACGCACGGGGAGAAGTCGAAGTCGCCAGAAAGCCTCCAGAAAGCCGCCACATCGTAAAACTCCGTCTCGGGAGCCAGAAGTCTCCGTTCTGGCACTCCGCCGGGACGGGGAATTGGAGGAGATCATCGCCATCATCACCACCGACGCCTCTCCATCAACCAGCCATGTTTCCCCCATCCATGTGTGAGTAATTCTCCCGCTGTAGGCCGAAGGGGATGGTAGGGATTGGATGAGATTGGTCATGTAATAGCATAAGATTGTTAGGGCATAGTGCCTAGTGTCCGTAATTGGTACTTTGATGATATTGTTGCAACTTGTTATGCTTAATGCTTGTCACTAGGGCCCGAGTGCCATGATCTCAGATCTGAACATGTTATTGTTTCATCATGATATTCATTGTTTATGGTCTTACCTGCAAGTTGTATACACATGTCGTTGTCCGGAACCAATTGCCCCGAAGTGACAAGAATCAGGACAACCGGAGGGGATGGTAGTGATGTGAGGATCACATGTGTTCACGGAGTGTTAATGCTTTGCTCCGGTACTCTATTAAAAGGAGTACCTTAATATCCAGTAGATTCCCTTGAGTCCCGGCTGTCACCGGCTGGTAGGACAAAAGATGTTGTGCAAGTTTCTCATTGGAACACATGCCTATTGATTGCTTTGTACTTGGACACCGTTTTATTATTATCTGCAAATGCCCTGCTATGATTGTTACATGAGTTTCTCTCATCCATGCAACGCCCGTCATCCGTCCCCGTGCCTACAGTATTTTAATCCTGCTGTTTACTATAATCACTACTGCTGTCTTTGTTACTTTGCTGCTGTTATTTCACTACTGCTACTGCTATAAAACTGTTACTACTGATAAACTCTTGCGAGCAAGTCTGTTTCCAGGTGCAGCTGAATTGACAACTCCGCTGTTAAGGCTTCCAAGTGTTCTTTGTCTCCCCTTGTGTCGAATCAATAAATTGGGTTATACTACCCGCGAAAACTGCTGCGATCCCCTATACTTGTGGGTCATCACCTGCATAAGTTCTCCTTTTAGCCTTGAAAACCAGGAGAGCCAACTCCTTGAAAAACCTCTTGCATCAAAACAGATTAGGATCTACACCTTTGAAAAAAAATCGTTCCGTGGTCTCTAGATAGCACCGCCGAATCTATTCGACATCCCACCACCGTAGAGAGAATAGCCTGCTATATATGCAACAAAGTATACTTGCGAGGCCCTTGTTTGAGTGAGGAGGCATGCACGACACAAGACCGTGACCTTTGCAACATCCAACATATCAACAAGGGCCTCCTGGGTGCCACATAGTGAAGAGCTGAGACTGCTACGTGATGAGTAGACGTGGGATGCTCCCCCTTCCGTGAGAAATCCTACACGATACAAGACTACGATCTAGAGTGAAGAGTCCAGACTGTTTATGGAAAGATCACACGCAGAAAACTCCCGCTTACGCGAGGGAGCATTTACGACCCAAGATTGCGGTCTTTGCAATGCCGGGGCACGTGTCGAGCTTCCAACCGGCCACTCAGGCTAATTTCATGACAATTAGACTAAAATATGGCATCATAAGCGTTTAAATTTACATTGTGCCCAGGCTTTGAACTTTTCTTGGGCCTGCCATTGGTCGTCGGCTATGGTAAGATGGGCATGGAGGACAAGGAGAAGATTGGGGAGGAGGTCGCTGCCTAGGAGGAGAAGACGATGGAAGAGATGGGATACGTGAGAGAAGGGGATGCATAAGAGCGTCTCCACCGGGGAGCTCCAAATAAGCGCCGGCAGCACACATGCCAGTGCCGTATTGGGGCCACCGGGTCGAAGTGCTGGCTAGAAGTTTTTCAACTCCCACACTGGTTGTTCCCCAAAATCACCCCCAATAGGAAAAAAGAGAGTCATGGTCGACCCTGCTCCTCTCCGTCCTCATCGACGGCGCGCAGCCGAAGGCCGTGTGGGACCTGCATAGGCTCTCCGTCGAGCCGATCATGCTTGTCGGTCGGAAACCTACACAGCTGGGCGAGCTCCCCATCAAGGGTTCCGCACATGTGGCGGTGGCCGGGAAGGGCATGCGCGAGTTCCCATCCAAGCTTGGTGTCGGGGGGCCATGGAAAACCTCGGTGGAGCCCTGCAGGAGCAGCGAGCGGGGCGGCGGGGAGAAGCCAACGAGGCAACCGGAGCAGCCAGAATGAGGATTTGGTGGAGCCCCCCTCTCCCCCCCTAGGAGAAGCGGGCGGGGTGACACGAGCAAGCGACCGGAGGCTACCCACGGGAAGGAATGGATGAGGTGCATGCGTTGGTGGGAAAGGGAAAGTGGGGGGGGGGGGGAGAAAAAGGAGGAGAGAGAGGGGTAGGTGGGGAGGTGGGAGACCAGCGGGCCAGGCTAGGGGAATCCGACGTGGTGTTGTTGCTCTCCTCCCGTCGACGCGCCCGATCGGAACCCTTCACATAGGGTTGGTTTGGGGGACGCTGGCGCTTTTATGGGGCTCGTGATTTATATTCTACACGTGTGTAAATTTTCAATACGAAATGCCTTGTATTTTGTTCTTGGCAAAAAATTCAAAGATCAAATTTTGCCCAATTTATCTTCTTTTGTTAAACCGACAAGGGTGGTGTTTTGGCTCATGAAATCACATGCTTTAATTATTTTGAAATAGATCTTAGACATATTTTAAAATATCAAAAAATTGCTATAAAAAAACACACGTACATCTTCACATGTTACGTGACAATAAAACCGTTTCATGAAAAAACGACTTATCTTGTGGGGTGGGGCGGTGCTAAAAATAAGGTTGTGCACGAGATATTTTTTCTATTTTTTACACAGACTATAAAATATATCGTTTTTTTGTGAAACTTGACGAACACATATATATCATGGAGTGTGCAAGTAGTTTTTTTTTGCCAAAATTTTCGACATTTTTATATTATTACTTTTGTTAGAGGGAGCATATCCATCAGGTAGCCAAATTGAATTTATGTATAATACAAGGTTATTTCACATTAAAAATTTACACGATCATGATATACATTGTTGATTACATGCAGATATTCTTCCAAAATTACTAAAATCTTTAAAATTGTGTTTTCAATTTTTATAAAAAGCCCGGGCTCCATGAGCCCTGGACCCAATAGCACTTTCGAAGTATATATCGATCCTCCTAATCGATCGTGCAGTCACAGTTCATGTTAGGGTGTGTTCGGTTGTAGCACCAAGTGGAATGGAATGGGATGAACCTGCACCCAGCCCAGATTCTTGTGTTCGGTTGATACTAGAACCAGAACCCAGCGGTTCCTAGAAAACGAATATTCTAGCCAGATGCGGAATCGGGTGATACCTCCAAATCGGTGGAACCACTTGGTTCTGAAGCGAGCTAACGATTAAAAACAAAATCAATCTCATCTCTCTGGCTCTCTCCTATCGCGTCGTCTCTCTCTGGCTCTCTCCTTTCTCTCTCTCTTCGGCGGCCAGGCGGCGACCAGGACGGCGCGGCGACCGCCCGCCCTCCTCCGTCGGCGACCAGGACGGCCCTCTCCTCCTTCGGCGGCCGGCGGCGGCGGGGCAGGGGCGGCGGCGGCCATGCGCGACGGAGGCGGCGGCGGGCGTCGTCCTGCTCCGGCCGTGCGAGCTCGCCGCCCTCCTCCAAGGTCGCCGGCCGACGGAGCCCCGCGAGGAGGCGCGCATCCTGGAGCGGCGGGCGTCGTCCTGCTCCGGCCGTGCGTTGGAGAGGACGAGCACGGGGCGGCCGGGCTCCATGGCGTTGAGACAGATCGCCGGCGATCTTGGATTTGAGCCGGAGCGCCGGAGGGCAACGATTCCGGCCGCTCCTCCGAGGTCACGACTCACGACCAGCAGCGGCGCCCTCCCAGTCGAGCGGCCGCAGTGCCTTATCTGCAATCTAATCCCTAGATTAGTACTAATTTAATTGCTAATTCTAAATTAGTGTTAATTTTTTTGTTAATTCTAAATTAGGCAAACCATTCCATTCCATCAGATTTTGTGCAACCGAACACAGGAATGAGATGGAACCGTCACATTCTATTCCTGTGGAATGTCACCATCCCATTCCATTCCACTTGGTGCTACAACCGAACACACCCTTAGGTCGTTTCTTTCTGGTCTCTCTGGAGACTTGTCACTCCCCGGTACACGTCAATTCCTGCATTCAACTTTACCGCATAAGATTGCTGTGTTTTCTGAAGCGAATCTTCACTTGTACTAGATGTGTTGAAATACTAATCACGGGGACACAGTACAAGTGGTACTTCCACATGGGAGTGCACGGGACTATAAGTCGGCTCGATGGTGAGAGTAGAAGAAAAGAAAACCCAAGCTTGTTTTGTCAAAGAAGTCATACCATGACATTGGTCGAATCCTCACGTGTGGGAAATAGAACGTTTTGATGGGGTGTGCTCCGGTGTCCCCCCTTAGCTCCACGGTTTCGAGAAGTTGGAGCTACTCCAGCTTTTGGTATAATTATGTGAAGTTGAATTCGTGAAATATAAAAATGCAGAGCACACTGGGACGCACCGAGTGATCGCTTAAATCTTTGGCTGGAAGTCCATCTGGCCCGTGGCAAAGTATTTCCTGACGGTGGAGTTGGCCTGGCCACGACAGTGAGGATGGCTATGGCGGCGGCGTTGAACCACCCGGCACTATCGTGACGTTCCCAAACACCGGGTAATTAGAAATCTTGAAACGCGCTCAAGAGAGGAGACGGATTTGAAAAGTTAACTGCAAGCTGCTCTAACTTTTGGTAAGCAAACATAAAAAACACGGAGCGCCGTAATTTACATCCGACTGCTACTGATTTGACTTCATCGCAACGTGATTTACATTTGTCGCTACTGAATCATAGACTCCGGCGAACGAGTCGACGTACCTTCAGCTGAAGTTAAACTGGTCCGATTCGTTCTCGCCGCCGCGCAAATCGAGTTGTACCTCGCTACCGCCACCGCCAGGAGCTTGCTGTCGCCGCCACTACGTCGCGTGCCGCCTCACCCACGACGAAGTTGGTTGAGGCGGTCACAACAAGTTTCTAGCGGCGACGGCAACAAGCTACTAGTCGATTTGCGCGGCAGCAAGAATGATTCACACAAGTTTGACTCCGGCTGAAGGTAAGTTCATTCGTTTGCCGGCGGCCTCGATTCGGTGGCGGTAGGTGTGAATCACGCTACGGTGAAGTCAAATCGGGGTGAGTCTGGGCATTGGGAAACATGCCCGAGAGATGAGGGGGAGAAACATAAAACGTGCGTAACATTTTGGTCACTTATCGGTGGCAGTGGGACGTAAATAAACAACAAAATTATGTTTTTGTGTTCTGCAGAACAAACTCCACGTATTTATACCAAAAGCTGAAGCAAGTACACATATTTATACCAAAAGCTGAAGCAACTCCACGGATAAAAACAAAAAACCTGGAGCAGATCCAATTTTTAAGAACCATGGAGCTGAAGGTGGGGACACCGGAGCAAGGGCCTTGACGGATGGCTACCAGGGTGGTTGTAGGCAGCCGAACACAGTCATACATGCCGTATCTGGTAAAGGCACAATATTCCTTCGATCTATAGTAACATTATCAATCTAAATATCCATTTCACGGACGTGCTCGTGGGATAAGGTTTGCATGCGTGCGATAATTATAGAATAAGTGTATGCGCATATCCGTAAGCGTGTGTATTTGAAAAAGAGGCGATGATCAGTGGACGGAGTAGCATAGCACAACACAGATCCAAAGATCGACAGTACGACACCATTGTTATACGGAAAGACACAAGCTACTACAATGTTTGATTCATAGACTTTGGATATCGACGATGTGTTGATGATCCAGCATTTCGTGGGAGAGGGAGCAAATGTCGTCGTTGATGAAGACGAGCACTTGGCGATCCTTGCTTGTCGTCTAAAATTACAAGTGGACAAGATGAAGAATACTGCTTTCAAACATGGAGGCTCAAAGTTTGGGACAAGCAGGACGAAACAAAGGCAGAGGATTAAGGTCTTGCCATGCTATATACTGACACTAGTAGGAAAAGCCTTATAGATGAGATCTTAATTCTGTGACGCACCAGCTATATATGCGCCACAGAAATTCTTTATGTGCGCACCACAAGCCAATGCGTCACAGAAATAAGGTGTGGCTAGCCCCAATCATTGGTTTTACTAATTCTGTGGCGCATGTGGTCTTGTGCGTCACAGAATTAAGACATTCTGTAGCGCACCTTGCCTCGTGCGCCACAGAAATAAGACATTTCTGTGGCGCACATGAGTTCCATGCGCCAGAGAAGTTTTTTTGCCTCCCCACGCAACTCCACCCCCCGTGGATCGCCTTTTTTACCTCTGTAAAAAATAAAAGAAATAGATAGAAATTTCAAAAAATAAATTTCTTCAAGAAGCCCATGTATTATGTCATCTTTTAGCACTGAAAATTAACAAACATGAATTTCGACTTTTTTTGCAAAATTGTGTGGGAAAATCATCAAACTGGATTTCTGGTTGCATACGAACTCGAAAAAAGACGCACAATATATCAAAATGTTCCCACGAAAATTCTACATCCGAATTCACCTGAGCTTGCCGGTTGGCCAATTTTTAGAATCCCCAAATTCGAAAAGAGCAAAAAGTTACGGCAAAATAAAGATTTTTTGCTGCAAAATAGAAATTTTTTAAAAAAACTCTGTGGCGCACCAAGGGCCCATGCGCCACAGAATTAAGCTCCGAAATTTAAATTTCCTGCCGCTCTCCTCCACTTCTCCTCACTTCTCCTCTCCTCCACTTCTCCTCCTCCTCAACTTCCCCTCCTCCTCTCCTCCACCACCACCACCACCTCCTCCTCCGGTCGGCCGGCCTCCTCCTCCTCCTCCTCCTCCTCCTCCTCCTCCTCCTCCTCCTCCTCCTCCTCCTCCTCCTCCTACTCTGGCGACCACCTTCTTCGGCCGGCCTCCTCCTACTCCGGCGACCACCTCCTCCGGCCGGCCTCCTCCTACTCCGGCAACCACCTCCTCCGACCTCCTCCGTCGACCACCACCTTCTCCTCCTCCTCCACCACCACCACCTCCTCCTCCACCACCACCACCACCACCACCTCCTCCTCCTCCTCCTCCTCCTCCTCCTCCACCACCACCACCACCACCTTCACCACCACCACCACCACCACCACCACCACCACCACCACACCACCATCTCTCCACCACCACCACCTTTACCACCTCCACCACCACCTCCTCCTACTACTCCACCACCACCTCCTCCGGCCGGCATCCTCCTCCTCCACCCACCCCACCCACCCCACCCACCTACCCACCCACCTCTGGCGACCTTCCCAACGAAATTTCAAACAAAAATTTAAAAAAATTGTGGCCCCAGATCTAGATCTAGATATGGCCGCCATTTTTTTTGAATTTCAAAAAAAAATTATGTGCCGCACCACAGCCCGGTGCGCCACAGAAATAAGACTTTATATTTCTATGGCGCACCACCGCCCGGTGCGCCACAGAAAAAAACATTCTGTGGCGCATGGGCTGGTGCGCCACAGAATTCTTATTTTTGTGGCGAGAATTCTGTGGCGCACCGCCCATGCGCCACACAATGCTTTTTTGGTGCGCCACTGATGAGCCTTTTCCTACTAGTGTGACTATTTTGCCGACTTCCCAACATGTATTAGAAAGGAATTTTGCACCGCTTTAGGAAGCACAAGGAGGTGCTCATGAAGTTGGTGCATAGTGTGAGGGAGTGTGGTACCGACTTTGTGATGAACAAAGATGTTGTCAGACTTTTCGGTTCTCATCAATTAAGAAATGCACATCTGCTATGAGGATGCTTAATTGAGTATGGTGCCCCTGCTCATAAACAAGACGATTACCTACGGATCTCTGAGTGAACAACCATTGTGGCTATTGATGAGAAATTTTGGACCACACTATTCAAGAGTACCAAATGAAGAAAAAACAACTTCTATCATGGCACAAAATGAGGCTAGAGGATATCCACAGATGATTGAAAGAATCGATTGCATGTTATGGAAGAATTTTCCATTTGCTCGACAAGTTTTAAATAAAGGGCATCATGGAGAGTGGTGTGTGGTAGTACTTGAAGGTGTGGAGTATTATGACATGTGGATATGGCATGCGCTTTTTTTGGCATGAAGTCATCTCAATGACATGAACATGCTGCAACGAGCTCGACAATGTTTGCATACTTGTTGAAGGCCATGCTCTGGATTGCAACTATGAGATCAATGTCAACCAAAATACCAAAGTGTACTTCGTAGCCGATGGCATCTATGTAATATGATCGACATTTGTGAAGACAATCTTCGAGCCTCTAGGTCATAAAAAGTCTCACTTTCGTTCGTTTTGGGAGAGTTGCAGAAATGATGTTGAGCGGGCATTTGGTGTGTTCCAACATCGCTTTTCTATTGACGTGTACCCTGCTCCTACTTGGCCTCAATATCAGATGTGAGAGGTGATAAATAATTGTGTGATCATGCACAACATGATCATCGAGAATAAGCGCAGAAATCCATTGTATGAAGATCATCTCTATGACCAATGGTGTCCTTTTGTCACCGGTGATCACTAGCACTGGTAGAAAAATGGCCTTTGGTCGCGGTTGGCAACTGCCATTAGTCGCGGTTGCGCAACCGCGACCAATTAAGCACGACTAAAGCCCCCCCCCCTTTAGTCGCGGTTGGCGGCTAGCGTGCGCCTAGGCGAAGGACCTTTAGTCGCGGGTTGCCTCCCGAACCGCGACTAAAGGCTATTTCGTTAATTTTATTTTAATTTATTTGGGTTTCTAATTATTTTTCACTCCATTTTTTTCTATTTTTTTCAGAATTTCTATTATTTCAGTTATTTGCATAGCTTAGTCTGTATCTCTAACTACACTTATCTCTAATCAAATTACTTACTCGTGGTCAAACTTCCCGCCCGGTCACCCATCCTCCCACTACTCCACCTCTAGCACGCTTAACTTCCGAGTTCCACTCCGTCCCACATCCAAGTGCTACGCGCGCATGTATGTGATACTAGTATCATATCAATCCTATTAACATGTTGGTCGATATCACATTTTTTTATTGTTTGAATTTTAAATAATTTTTTTCATCAATAAAAATAATGATGTAATAATAATCGTGAATAAATAAATAAACATTAATTTTTAATTTTTTATTATTTTTTATTATTTTTAATTTTTTAAAATTTTTTTTGCCAAACCTAAAAATTTGAAAATCTAAAAATTGGGTAAAAGTAATAGTAATCTTTATGCTGGATGCAATTATTAATTTTATTTTTTTGAAAAATTTAAAAATATAAAATCCATAATTTATAGCAAAAACTAAAATCTTCCTGCTTTCGTATTTCTATTTGGAATTTTGAGAATCTAAAAATTGGCTAACCGGGTAAACCCGGGTGAATTCGGATGTAACTTTTTCCCAGGATTTTTTTGATATATTATACGTTTTTTTCCGACGTCGTATGCAAAAGTTATTGCGGTTTTACCATTTTTTTGCAAAAAAAGTGAAAATTCGAATTTCTTAATTTCTCCGAATAGTAGGTTGCATAACATACAAGAATCTGAAAACAATTTTTTTTTTGAATTTTCTATCATTTTCTTTTGTATTTTACAAACCAAAAAAAGGCGATCCACGGGGGGGGGGGGGTGCAGGGTGCGTGGGAGTAAAAAACCCTTTAGTCGCGGTTGGTAAAGGTTTTTCCGCCGGCTGCATCCCTCCATGCCCCTTTAGTCCCGGTTGGTGTTACGAACCGCGACTAAAGGGGTACCCTTTCGTCGCGGTTGGAGCATTAGTCGCGGGTCGCCTCCCGAACCGCGATTAAAGCCCCCTTTAGTCGCGGTTCGAATAATTCCGGGACTAATGGGGCTGGACGGAAGCCCTTTTTTCTACTAGTGTAGGTGCCAGCGGCATTGCCTGATTTCCTCCCCGTGTCATGCGGAGATCCATGATGAAATTGCTCATTTGTGGATGCTAGAAGGAGACGCCGCATCAGTCTTACTCTACTTGAACTTTATTTTTAAATTGTGTGGATTGTTTTACTTCTACTTTGATTATTGTAGAATTTATTTAGTTTACATAGAAACTTTACAAAATTATTTAGAAACATGGTTGATTTATGAAGAAAAAATAATAGGAAGAGAACCAACCTAAGGTTGGGTGGTTAGGAGGGTTGTTGTACCCCCACCCCAGCAGAGTTCAAACCCCAGGTTTAACATATGTGTGTTTCATAAAGGTGAAATATTCTTAAGTGGGAGGCGACGTTTCCGTCGACAGCGAGGCGTCTGGCTCAGTCTTCCGGAGGTGCTCATAAGGATAGGTGTATGTATGCGTTTATAGGGGTGAGTGTATGCGCGTATATGTAAACGTCTATGTTTGTACTATGGTTCTCACACACAAAAAAAATAGAAAGGCGGTTTAGAGGACGCGGCTAAAAAAGACGTCACTATACGCTTGATCTGGCGCTTTTGCCGGGTGATGTACTAGGGCGCGATCCAAGATTTAAGTGTCAAATTAACTAGCAGTTTCCCTTTCATTTTTCTAAATAGGAAGCTGACTAGCAGTGGAGATAATAGAAAAACTAAGTTAGTTCTGGACGTACTACTACTATACTCTACTAGTAGCGAAAGCACGCATGCATCCACTAAGAGGCATGCACAGAAAAATGCCGACCACGGGCAAACCTTTTGGCCCCATCTCGTACCCGGCCAGCGCATTAGCACGCCCAGAAACTATACAGAAAAAGACCGACCCACATCACATCAGATCCGAGCAATGATCTACACTCCACGCATGAGGTGTAGCACGCCCTCTTCTAGTTCTAGGACGACTTATTGTCGCTCGTGTACAAGAAAACGTTGCCTCCAATTCACAATCACAATTCGTACATTCAATCGATGGCTGCGCCCCAGGTGGAAACGCCCTATTTTTTCTTTTCACGAAATTAACAGGAGCCTCGACCGGGTCTCCTGACCAAGTCCTTGCACCTGTTGCTACCACGTACAGTTAGTTGCCAACAATTTCCCTGCGTTAGACCGGCGACGTGTGGCTTGCTGCGTCGGACTTGTTAGCAGTAGCAGCCATTTGGTTCGTGTCGCGGTGAGCGGAGCAGCGCGCCACAGCGAACTTGTGCCGTTCCAGGAAACAATGCCATGTGAGCGAGCCACGTCCATGTCGACGAACAGGCGTCGCCCTACCGGCGAGGTAGACCCTTGACGAGCTCGCATTGTATCCGTGGCTGCTGTGCGGCGGGTAGCGTTGATGGTGATGCGATAGTCCATCTGGTCTCCGTGGCTGCTGATTTATCATGTGCGTTTATTTTTGAAAAAAGTTCACTTTCAATTAGGCTTTGACTGAGAATTAGCCGTCGACTCTCAAATCATTATACAGTATTGTGATTCGTGCTAGCTGAGCTGCAAATGAGATTTTTTTCAGATGCACACGAACTGAGGGCTTTTGCTTCAGTGCCCCTCCTTTGCAAACTTTGGTTTTATGTGGATAGCCAGTATCTTTTGATACTGTTTCGTGGGCTAATTTATCCCTTCAATTTTAGCTGTAGTGGGAGAAAAGGGGGACACCGAAGCACACCTCTTAACTGAAATTTTACTAGTAACATGGTTTATAACTGAGAAAAATATTCCAAACTATCAAATACTTTAAGATTTGTGGTAAGTCATGACTTGCACCCATTGGCGAGGCCAGCAAGCAGGATTAAACAGGCTGAAGCCTGCCCTCCGAAAATGTAATTTTTTTTACTACTAGTAATCTTCCAAGCCCATTAGCAGTTGAGTATTCTAGTCTTCAGCCCAACTCGCCCAGAGGCACACAACATCGTATCGAGGCCATCAAGCACGCATCGGCATCGTATCCAAGCACGCATTGGCATCGTATCAGCAAAGGAGAGGCAGAGACGGAGGCGAGGAGGCGGCCACGACCAGTGAGGCAGCGACATAGGAGGGGCAAGGGTCCGGTGGAGCTCCGCACGCCCGCGCCCAGAAGGCCAGAAGGCAACGCGAGGCCAAACCCTAGCGGTTTGCTAGAGGTAGCGGGAGCGGCAGCCGGCGTCCGGCGAAGTTTTGGCGGGGGCTGAGCAGCGCGTCGGCCTGCCGGAAGTCTCTGTGCACCGGAGATAGGAGCGCCGGCCTGCCAGGCTGCCAGTGAGCATCGGGATCGTCAGCGTCGTTCTTCGGTGGTATTTGTCCTCCAATCCTCATATTATTTTGCTATCTCTGTGTTGCAAATTTGTAACTATGTACTAGATAGCTCCAGTTAATTTATCTATGTGTAATATATTTTCAGATTTGTTAAAATGAAGAGAAAGCATGTGAGCATCCTTAGATATTATACATCTAGTTCTGTTGGTAGCACTCAATCTGAACCTGAGCATGTTGAATCTCAAGCTGAAACTCAACCTGAATCTGAGCATGTTGAACCTCAAGCTAAACCTGAATATGAACATGAACCTAATTCCCAAATTGTTGAGAGCAATGCCACCACATTTGATAAGACTGATGAGAGTATAAACCAACCAAGTCAGCTTATTCAAGAATTTCATCCAAGTCAAATTATTCAGAATCCGCGACTTAGAATACCAATAGATGACCATGCCCCCAAAATTAGAAGTGATGTGAGAAGAGCTTATTTGTTAAATGGGTGAAACAAGGCTGTAGGGCATAAATTCAAGAAGACACAAGACGGTATTATCTGGAGATCATTTCAGGCACAGTGGTTGTATAAATTTGATTGGTTGGAATACAGTGTGGAAAATGAGGCTACTTTTCTGCTTCTATTGCTATCTTTTCAAGAAACCATCACATGCTTGCAGATTGGGAAATGATGTTTTCACAAAAGACGGTTACACTCGTTGGAAAACATGTCTGGATAATTTTAAAAAGCATGTTGGTGGTCTATCTAGTCACCACAACATTGCTAGGGATGATTCTGATGATTTCAACAATCAACGAGCAAGTGTGGCTACCAAATTGTGTGTATACAGCAAGGTGTCAGAGATATTATATAAAATCCGTCTAACTGCATCATTAGATTGTGCAAGGTATCTCATAGCACAAGGGGAGGCTTTTCGTGGGCATGATGAATCCTCCGCTTCCATCAACAAGGGAAATTTCTTTGAGTTATTGGACTGCTACAAGAACAAGAATGATGATGTGAAGGAGGCATTTGATAAGGGGAAAGGAAATGCACAAATGATTTGTTCGGACATCCAAAAGGACCTTGCTGCATGTTGCGCAATGGAGCTGAACAAGGTTATTAAGGATGCTATTGGAGATTAAAAAAAGTTCTCAATTCATATTGATAAGGCTAGAGATTGCTCAATAAAGGAGCAAATGGCAGTGATTGTGGGGTAATGCAAATACCATGTTTTGTCTTGTATTATAGTGCTTTACTAACATTGTTTACTAATCTGGTTAATTTCTTGATGCATGTAGATTTGTAGATGATCATGGGTTGCTACAAGAGAGATTTCTTATGATTAAGCACATCACAGATTGTACAATTGCTGGAATTAAAGAAGCTTTCGTTGATGTGTTGATTATCATGATTTGCCAATTTGTAGGCTACGTGGACAGGGCTATGATGGGGCTTCTAATACGAGAGGAGAATTTAATGGTTTGCAAAAAATTGGTTAGAGATGAAGCTCCATATTCATTCTATATTCATAGCTTTGCTCACCGGTTGCAGTTGGTGGTTGTCACTGTTGCTCAATGTAGTCCTGCTATTGCTAATTTCTTCAACATTATTCCCTTGATAGTGACTCAAGTTGGTTCATCTTGCAAGAGAAAAGATGCATTACTTGCAAAACACCAGGATGAACTGTTAGAGTTATTGGAGAATGGGATGATTTCTGTTGGAACCGGGCTGCATCAAGAGTCTAGCATAACAAGACCAGGAGATACTCGGTGGGGCTCACACTTGAGAACCTTGCTTCGCATATTCACAATGTGGAAGGCTGTGGTTGGTGTTCTAGGAATTATAGTGATTGATGCTCGGGAACACACATGTCAAGGTGGGGCTTTTGGTTTGCTTATTAAGATGCAATGCTTCGAATTTGTGTTCATCATGTTGCTCTTAATAAACATGTTAAACACCACAAATCAGCTCTCACTAGCTTTGCAAAGGAAGAATCAAAATATTGTTGAAGTCATGCGATTGGTCTTGGATGTGAAAGAAAGTTTGCAAGGGATGAGGGACAATGGGTTGGATTCTTTATTCAGCCAAGCCAAGAGCTTTTGTGAGACACATGAGATTGAAGTGCCAAATATGGATGATCATATTTGAACGGACCGTCGCGGACAAGAGGGGTGTGGGGTGAATGGACGCTACTCAACTTTTTCCTCTTTTCCTCTCCAACCATGTCACCTCGCGACACACACACAAAACCAGAAAACATATAAGCTACGCTTCAGTCTTCCGTTCATGACGTGTTCAGTGAGGTCAGCATGCACTTGCAAATCTATCAAGGACAATCTTTGCGCACGGTTAAATTCATTCAAGTGTTGTCATCAAACACACAAAACACGGGATATAGATCTTGCTCTTTCAATATTGGAGCTTTGAGTCAAACTGTTCGCACCACCAAGAACACGACGACTCGACTCTGTTATTACAAGGTTAGCATATTCAATATTGCCATTGATGCAACTCTCGCTGAGATGAATCATCGATTCAATGAAGTTTCCACCGAGTTACTTGATTGTATGTCCCGTCTTAGTCCAGCAAACAACTTCTCAAAGTTTAACTTTGAGAAACTTATTCGGCTTGCTAAAATTTATGCTGAGGACTTCACAGAAGCGGACGTTGTTGCTAAGAATTGACCTCCCAAGATTTCTTATGAACATTAGGAGAAGTGAATAATTTAATGGATGTCAAAATCTGTCCACACTTTCTCAGTTGATGGTTCAAACAACAAAACACACATATTTCCCATTGGTGTATCGTCTCATTGAGTTGGCTCCCGTTCTTCCTGTGGCAAGTGCATCAGTGGAACACATATTTTCAGCAATGAAGATTATTAAAACGGATTTGCGCAATAAGGTGTCCGATGAATGGCTAAATGATTTAATGGTGTGCTACTGTGAGAAAAAGATATTTAGAAGCATTCATGATGATCAGATCATTATACAGTTTCAGAAATTGAGGGATCATAGAGGACATCTGCCGCACAAATATGATGTGATTTCTTAGAGGTACATGTTTGTTTACTAGTTTTATTAGAGAGTTCACTTTGTCCTTTTGTTGTTGCTTCTCTAGTACTGAATGTATTAGTGTGTGATTTGTATGCTTTTAACCTGAAAATTTGTGGTATTTTGTTTTAATTAATTTCGTGTCTTATATATTGACTTATTTTCTACCGGAAGTAGTCGTTTAGTTAGTCGTCGTCAACTTTCAGCCTCCTCTGCAAATAATTCCTGGACTCACCGTTGTGTGTGCCGTCTCATTCACGTAACGAGAAACATGTCTAAAATTACATAAGAGAAGCCTGCAACTATAGTCTTGATTTCCTTGGTCAAAGAGCCAACCTGTGACCGATCCTGGATTGGAGAGGCAACACGCCGAAGCACAAGCGCCTCAGCGATCTCCACAGATCTAAAATCCTCCAGAGTTAAACTAGCAGCAGCCACACATTTTCGAGTACTGTCTCGCAGTACTGCTCGCATGGCCATTCGACGACACTCAACAAATAACACAGCATCAGAATTGACAAGGACGACGCCGGAGGGCGGCGTAGACCATCGTGGAGTCTGACTGGTCTCACACCTATTGCTCTACTTCGTGGTATAACAATGTTGAATGATCATATTGACATAGGCGAGGGATTTCACATTTGTTTGGTCGGGGTTTGGATGGTCACAATTATTCCTCGCATCATTCCGCGCCTCCCAAATATGCCAATAACACACTGCAAGAACTTAGAATTGTTGCCTCAACATCGGCCATTGCTCAGGTGACAAGAACTTACCCTGTTGCAATTGATTAATTGAAGGTTGTATAATTTTTTTGATTTACCGCCATACATCTCTCGCGAACTAGCATCGGAGTAAAGAATGTTCTATGTCTTCTTCCGTGCCACGGAAAAGACATGCATCACTAGTAGGGAAATGAAGATGCTGCATCTGTACACCGCGCAGACAATCATGAGTAAATCACCAAAAGGTGTATCTTCATCTCCTCTGGAGTTTTGATTTTCCATATAGCCTTCCAGTATTTCTTATCATGGACATAATAAGTAGAGGTCAAACCTCTAATCCGTCGGCTGTGGTCGACGAAGAAACTCTATAATCTAGCCAAGTTGTAAGCAGACCGAACGGTGTAGGTACCGTGTCTTGTATGAGGCCAACGCACGAAATCTCCACCATGACGGTTAATCTCAATACTCATAATTTGTTCAGCAATTTCTGGTGCAAGGAAATTGAATCTACAACGGAAACCCAAAGAAACCTAAGCAATCTCACCCAAATCCAATTAAGGCGAAACACATTTGGAGAGTAGGGGAAGAAGTAAGTATACGATGGGAATGCTTCACATTATTTTAATCAAGCTCAAGGGTCAATTAATCACTTCCGCACGGCACAGGTCAATCTTCCCAGCAGAAACATGTAAGGCTGCTCGTAGTGGGGAGTAACTTAGACGAGTAACATATGCCATGTTACTAGTCTAGATTACTACCTTCATAGTGGTCTGGCGCCGGGATGGCAGTGCGGTGGTGGCTTCGGGTGGTGCGGGGAGTTCTTGTCTGCGGTTTTCGGCGTTCGTCCTCGAGCCCCGTGTCGGTATTGGTCGGCGTCCTCTCTATGTGGCGTTCCGACGGCGCCCACGGTGATCTTTGGCGGTACTCCGTTGGCTTCGGGCTGTGCTGCCCTCTGCGCGTCGGCGGCTGCAGGTGGGCCAAGAGGTTGCTCAGCGGCTGCAGGTGGTGGTTTGTGTCGGTCCTCGTTGGCGGGCACGAGGTCTTGGAACTCTTCCCCTGGGCGAAAGCTCTGTCTTGGCGGCCGATCAGGACCGACGACGGTGACGCCTGTGGGCGCCGCATACTTATTGAAGGCGTCGTCGAAGCGGGTGTTTCTTGTTCTCCGCTCGGGCTCTCCGGGGGAAACCCTAGATCCCTCGCGGGATCGGGCGTGGACGGCGCCCTTGCGTCGTTTTGCCTCTTGGGGCCTCGCTTTGGATGTCCACTTGACAATGGGACTTGTGGAGTGTTTTGGTGGTTTCGGCGGAGGCGGGTTCGTCTTCGGCCAGGCGGGACGCGGCCTCGGGGCCGGCGTGGTAGTTGGAGCGGTGGCTCCGGTCTTTCGCCTCCGCACTTTGTGTTGAGGTGTGGTGTCGACCTGGCTGGTCATCGACCCGTGTGGAGCGCAGCCTCGGGGCTGGCGTGTGGCGTCGTGTTGTAACGGTTTTTCGGCCTGTTTTCCTCATAAACGGACCAACTCTTTTCTCCTATATCAATGAAAGGCAAAACTTTTGCCTCGTTTCAAAAAAAAATAGTGGGTAGTAATTTATATGTGGTGTCATGCATTGTGTCATTTATTATGTTGTAGACTCATTTTGACTTGGGGTGTGTGATGTTATTGTAACATAGCTAGTTACCACCTCACTCTCTTTCTTTATTTATTCGCATGCCATGTCACCAAAATACCTTAAGATGTGTGATGTTATTAGCTATGTTACTCCTATGGCATGCGCGGCAGGCCTGTGGGGGCAACGTCCATTATTGTGGTCATAATGCAATCACGTCTTCCTGCAACCCGATCGACGTGATGCTCAAACGGACGCAGACAGGTCGCAATACGTACTCTACCCAACGATCTCGTAGCCTCATACAGTAGCTACGAGTGTACAGAACAGAGGTGACGCACGAAGCGTGCAGAGATGGCACGCGGGCCCACGTCGCTTAATTCTCATGGGGCTCGTCGGCCGGTGCCATCCACGGGCGGCGCGGCGCAGCGCAGGGCGAATAGACAGCAGCAGAGAGGCTGGCACTGTTGCGGCATGCCGTGTGATCGGCGCCCACCGCGCCGCGCGGTGGCTTTGGCTCTTTCACCGGAGCACGAATATTCCGCAACTAGTTAGATGTCTTCATTTTTTCGTCACTTTTAAATGTTTGAAAAATGCAAACTAAAATTGTAAACGTTAGTTATGCTACATGTTGTGAACCTGGTTTTTTGTTTCAAAATATGATCATATGTGACCTGCGCAAAAAAAAAAGACATATGTGAATAGTGTCTTGTACAATTTACACATTATTTGTTTTCTTTATGTTGATCACATATGGTTATATTTTCGGATGAAACTTCATAGATGCACAAGATACATCATAATTTAGGTACATAATTTTAGTTTGCATTTTTTAGAAACTTGGAGTTTCCCCTTCGGCCACATCTCTTCTCGCGCTGCATCGCCCGCGGAGGCTCCCATCGGCGTAGCAACAGGAGGTTGTCGGGGCGCATCTAGGCCAACGACAGCTGTCGGCTTCCCTAATGTCAGCGTCTTCCCTTCACCTGTCGGAGTAGTAATAGTCCGTCGGTGTACGTGTAACGGCAGCGGCTCTACGCCATCCTCGGTGCTGACCTGTCGTTAGTTGACGTCGGTTGACGTCCATTAGAACCTACACCGACTGCAAAAAAGGCTCGCGTCAAACCCTAACAGGCTCGCGCCACCGACGAGTTTTGTTGGTGGTCGGTGCACCGGAACTCAACGGTACTGCCACTAGTGTAGGGCGCTACTGCTGTTGTGGGCTGCAGCTGCATCTGCCGCTGTGTTGCGCCGTCGCTGCTATCGAAGAAGTCGTCTCGAGCCTGTTAGCCGGTGGGAATCCAGCGACACGCGGAGGCAGCTATGCCGACAGCCAGAGCTACGCAGCTGCAGCCGTCGGCGTAGGTCAAGTTATGCCGATGGCTTTTCTACGCCGACGGTTGATTGTTGGGCTGGCTTTTCCAACGACCTACGCCTACACCCGATAAATGGACGTCGACATAGCTTTTAGCCGTGGGCGTTTATCGTTTTTTCCAGGCTTGTAGTGCATTCCATAATAGATGGTTTAACGCTCCACTTTATTTGACTAGTTTCCTTAAAATATAATCCAAAAATAACTAAATCATTTGGATCTAGCCATTACAAATGACGTCACCTACTTATTTTTTTTTTAACCGAAAGGGTCCTAGATATATTTGCAAAGTAGCCAACCAAAATGGGATGAAGTGCCATCTAGATTAAGTAATTTCACTTTAGCTACCTCTACTGGTCTGTCATGTGCTTCCGTTAAGCCACCAAACATGACGTGACAAAAATAGCCATAGATAAAGTTTGTTCAAATGGTTAGAGGTGGTGTAAAGGTTGGGAAGGTGCGATTCAGATTTGAGAACTCAGGCATCTCCAGCGGCGCGACGCATTTCGGACGCTCAAAAGTGGTCGCGAGCGTCCGTTTGCGTCTCCCCGCGGACGCCAAATTGACCGCAAGGGGCGAATTGTCCGTTTGCGTCGGGGTCTATCTCCAGCGGTCCGACGCATTTTGGACATGCAACTATTTTTTTTTTCTACTTCTTTACAGTTTATAGTTGAATGATCAAGTTTAAACACGAAAAAGATGTACTCATGATGTCATGTTGGTCAAATCGAATAGATTATAGCCTAAACAATTAACCGGATACGTCAATCGACTAGATTCAAACATATTTAACATACAAATAAGAATAAATTTAAAAACATATAAACTAAAACTATTTTTTGGCCTTCTTCTTCGAAGGCCCTGTGTCGTCGTCGTCGTCGTGGAAACTCCTCCGACTCTTGCTTGTCACCTCGTCGTCCGAACTGGAGGACGACGCGCCCGTCGAGGACTTGAAACTGGAAGAAATGGCGTCTTCATCGTCGTCGTCGGTGAACGGACGACGACGCACCACCCGCGCCAGTGCCCTGGACTTCTTCCTTGCCGCCGCCTTGTCGTCCGCCTTGGTGTCGGAGTCCTCCTCCTCCTCATGGCCCTCCTCCTCGTCGTCCGCGTCGCTGGCAACGCCGCCTCCGTCCTCCTCCTGGCCTTCGCTGCCATTGCCGCCTCCCTCCTCCTCGTCCTCACTCGGTGTGGAGGTAGGGTAGGGTAGGGTAGCTTGGCGTGGAGCCCGGATCGCTTGGCGTCGTCGGCGATTCCCACCAATGGAGGAATCCGGGCGACTTGCCCTCGCTCTCCGAGACGGACGGCTGCGTGTAGTCGCTCACGGCGTGCCGGTGTTGGAGAAGAAGAAGAAGAGGAAGAAGAAGGAGGCGGTTGAACTTGAATTACCGTAGACGCGGGGGTTATAATGTGCGCGGATTAACGGCGGCGCGTAAAACGAAGAGGCCGACGGTTGCTCTTCCGCGGCGGTTCGGCGCTCCATTCCGGCGGTTGTGAATTGGAGGCCGATCGAACCTAGGTCGCTGCCATGAGGGCCCGTGGGGACACGAGCGGACGCTTGGAGCGACCGCCGAGCGTCCGCCGAGACGCAAACCTGGCGTATATTTGGGTCAGGTTTGCGTCTCCACGGACAGCCCGGTCACTTTGCGTCGCCCCGCTGGAATAGGCCCCAAACGCATTTCCGGTCACGGCGGACACAAACGGTCGCTCTGACCGGCGTGCCGAATCATTGAATCAATGGAAATAAAGTCAGAGCATGTCAGCTTTAACATGATTGATGCATCACAGGCAGCAGCAGATTGATGTGTGCACAGGGTCCGGCGGTGCAGCCATTAGCATGTTGGGCAATAGGGAGACTGGCGGGTCTACACTACACACGATAACGAAGCACGGGTGCTGGGTGCAGAAGCCATCGAGGTACATGCTCGCAGTCCAGTACGTGTACTTGGCCGGGGTTATGGCTGTACCGGCTGAGATCCCGCCAGACGATCGTTCGCAGCCAAGTACAGTACAGGGCGCGCGATGGATAGGTCAATGGGTGCACCTGGGTTTTACACATGAGTAAGAGTATCACTACTAGTACCCTAAATCCTCAAATCTGTACAAATAACCGTTTTTTTACAGTTTTTGACGAGAAAAGGCGTAGACTAGAACCCCTAAACCCATAAACCCCTAAAAAAATTTAGAGGTCGACCCCTACTCCCCCTTCCAACCTGTAGAAGTAGGGGTTGGAGAGGCAAAACTGGCCCAACCCCTACTCCTCTCGTTTCGGCCGGTTGCAAAACGTGGGAGGGAAGTTTCAGCCCCGTCGCCCCCGCCGCCGCCGGCCGCCTCCGCCAGGGACGGAGCCAGCTTTCGATCTTGAGGGGGGCAAAATAGTGTTGTAAACTTCATGAGGGGGGCAGAGTAAGCTAAATCAGCAAGAAATTATAGTTCTAGTGAGCAGTATTCTTCATAAAATCCAAACCATAGGGGGGGCACAGCCCCCCCTCGTCCCCCCTTGTCTCCGTCCCTGGCCTCCGCCCTCCCGCCCGCCTCCTCCGCCGCCGGCCCCGCCCTCGCCGTCCACCTCTGCTTCCTCCGCCCCGACGCCCTCGCCCGCCTCCGCGATGCCAGGCTCCGCCGCGGCCGGAGGGCCGCATCCCGCCCGGCCCCACCCTCGCCGTCCACCTCCACTTCCTCCGCCCGCATACTCGGGCGGGGCGGCGCGTACGCATACGCCGGCCCCGAGCACTCACCAGGTGACCAGCGCCTCCTCCTCCTTCCTCCCCTCCCTCTCGGATTGCTGCTCCTATAGGCTTCAATATTACTTTCCCTAGTATGGTTACAGCAAGACGAGGAAATCATGCTGGATGTAGCAACATGTGCAATGGCGTTTCGTATTTTACGAATGAATGGATATGATGTTTCCTCCGGTATTTACCCACGATGGAATTCCTTGTGTTACTACCAGTTGCATATTTTGTCTCAATTTAAATTTTGAGTTTTAATTTGACGCAGGTGAGCTCTACCATGTTGCTGAAGCCGCCAATTTTCATAATTCACTTCAAGGATATTTACATGATACAAAATCATTATTGGAACTACACAAGGCTTCAAATGATAGCATATCAAAAACTGAAATGATGTGCAGAAAGTGCCGATCATATGACAGTTTGAAGGGTTGAGGTTGAGGTTGCCCCTGTTTTTCAACCTCTAAAAGTGCCAAGAAATGCTCATTCTCAACCCTTAAAATGGCTTGAGGGTTTGAGAGTTTAGGGGTACCACTAGTGATGCTCCAAGAGCATCTCCACCGGTAACCCCCAAATAGGCGCCGACAGGAGCGCCGGCCACTCCGTTTGGGGGCCGTCGGTACTGCATCCTCAATTTGGGGACACTGCTCCCACACCGGCGGCCTCGATATATTTAAAAAATTAAATTCAAATGTTGAAAACGATATTCATACGAAGTTCAAACGAAATTTATACAAATTTAACGCGAATTAAAACTAAAAAACTAAAAATAAACATCTAGCGGCGCGGGGAGTCGAAGACGCTGAAGTCGAGGTCGTCGCCCCTGGACGTCCCGAAGGACCAGCTGTCGGCGTCGTCAGCCTTCTCCTCCTTTGGCGCATGCAGCTGCGATGGTCCGGCGAGGTCAACGAAGTTGGCGTCGTGGTCCCTGGCGGACCACACCGCGGCCTGCCGCGGATCGATCGCGATGTGACGGTAGTCCTCGCCGACGGAGCGGCCGGTGGGGTTTTAAGGGACGCGGCGGACGCGCATTGAAGGAAGGTAGGTGGACGCGGCGTGGCCAGTCGCCTCCCTCGCCATTTTGGTTTCCGCGCGGGAGGCCATTAACGCCGATGACCAACCTCCCCGCGTCGTTTTCGATGCGAACCGTCGCATCCCCACCCGCGAAAACAGTCGTTCCGCGAGGCGCCGGCGCGCCCGATTCGCGCCCTTGCCGAAGGGGCCGGCACGGGGTTGCCGGCGATTCTATTGGGCTCCAAAATTGACCGGCACCATTTGGGGCACGCTGGTGCAAGCCTATTTTGCTCCCGGCCCCAAATTGCTATCGGGACCACTATCGAAACAGCCGGTGGAGATGCTCTAAGTGTGCAATATGCGCTGCTGCTATAACTCTTCATCCTGGATCAACACCGTTTCCTGGTAGGAAGTTATGGCAAATTAAGGTCAAGGAACGTACTACTCCTACTCCAGTATATCTCTGGTGGGAATTAATCAGGGAGCCATGGAGACAGACAGTAGCGACCGCCAGGAACTGTGTGCGTGGGAAAAAAAAAGCACACGAAGATATCTGTTTCAGCATCACATTCAGGGCATCTCCAACCGAAGACTTAAACGGACCCGCTAGGCCATCCGTTTTAGGCTGTTTGGGTGGCCGAGTGGACGCGCGGATGGAGCCCCGCGTTCGCGCGTCCGTTTGGGTCACACGCTGCGCCCAACACGTGGACACAGCACATATGTAATAAAAAACAAAAATGAAATTGAAAAAGGAAAACAACAAAAAATAAATTTAAACTAGTTGTTAGTTAAACTTAGCCCTATTTTAGGAAATTTTCACACAAAAGAAAGCCCGATATGGGTTTTAAACTAAAAAAAGCAAATCCTAGGCAGGGTTTGCGAGAACGCGGTGGCCGCCGGCAGTACTACCCCCAGTAGTACTCGTCGTCATCGGCGTCGATGACGATGACGCCCCCCGGGCGACGCGCTGTTCCGGCTCGAAACGCCGGAGGGCGCCGGGGACTCCGGACAGGGCGACCACTGTGCCCTTTCCCAGGCGGAGTGCGGGTTCGGCGGGCTCGCCGACCTACGCAGCCGTGCCCTCCACGCGGACTCCTTGCAGAGCTGCTCCTCCTCCGCCAGGAGCGCGGCACGGCGCTCCTCCTCCTGCCGGAGCGCCGCCTGGCGCGTGTCCTCCTCCTGCCAGCGCGCCATCTCGAGGAAGGCCCACGCCTCCACCTGGGCGTTCTCCTGGTGTCAAGGGTACTCTTCGGCAATGCGCTTCGTTTGGGGCTTAGGGTTAGCGGAATCCTGCAAGCTGACACGAGACATCGATTCACAGACAAGCGGGGAGAGCGATTTACCCAGGTTCGGGGCCCTCGATGAGGTAAAACCCTTACATCCTGCCTGTCTGTTTTTGATTATGATGATAATGGGTTACAATGGGGTGCCGAATAGTTCGGCTGAGATCTCGTCGAGAGGCTAAGTGCTACGGCGACCTAGCTCTGAACTTTCTGGTGGCTAGTGTTGCTACGATTGGTTCTGTCCCTCGGCAGCCCCTCTCCTGGCCTTTATATAGGAGGCCAGGTCTCAAGAGGTCTAACCAAGTACGACTAGGTTTACAACAGCTTTAGATCTAATCTTTCCTTGTTCGGCCGCTTCCTTGTCTTGCCCGCCAAGGATTCCTCGCAGTGCGCCGCCCGGGTGGCCCATCTTGCCTCCAGGTGTCTTCATGGGCCTCCAACTAATCGATACAGGATAGGGCAATGTCGGTTACCCGAAGGGTAATGCCCACGTCAGTAGCCCCCGAGTGTCTAGCCGAACATTGTTCGGGTAGAGACTGAAGCATGTTTTCTGTTGATGTTTTTCTCCTTGATTGTCCTTGTTCACCTTGAATCAGCATTGTCCTTTTTATCGGGAGTAGCCCCCGAATCTAGGTCCGGATGCTTGCAATCCGTGCGTAGACTCAAGTTGTACTACTCGAGCATTCTTCTCTGCCGAAGTTTTCTGCAGGTCTTCATGGGTCATCCGATATATTTTCCACTCGCAAGGGATAATGAGTAACGTGCCCAACTTTTGTTGGTTAACTACCGATGGCAAAACAACGTTACTCTACACAGAACCAAGTCCCCGGGCAAGGTCCTGGAGTGCAAAAAAAATTATCGGGTGCGCTCCCGATGGGAGTAACCCCCGAGTCTGGGCACAGGTGCTTACAACTGGGTGCAGATTCGAGTTAAACAACCCTCTTTTTCTTCATCACTTGTTTCTTCGAGTCCTCGATCATATCGGGTGCGCGCCAGCGCTCCCGATGGGAGTAGCCCCCGAGTCTAAGCGCAGATGCTTTGTAATCGGTGCTTAGATTCAAGTGCACCATCCGATAGTTTTTTTTATATTCCTTCGAGTGCTTCAGGCAACCTTTATGACATCATTGATGACGTTTTATCGATATCTTGATTTTGACTGACAAGACGTGACCCGCTGGGCCCATTCTCTCTCTGTCTGGTCCTGTTTTCAAGCAATTTCCGGTCTCTGCGCACGGTTACCAAGGTGTCTCCTCGATTCCCGCAACCATTAATCGGAAATAGGCCCGTTTGATGGACTGGCTCCAACGACACGTGCTCACGCATCTCTTCTCCTCTTAAGATCTCCAAAGGGCGAGAAATCCCTAATCCTTTCCCACATCTGCCTTTGCCTTCCTTCTTCTTCCTTCCGCAGCCGCTGCGCCGCCGCCACCGCTTCTCCAATCTTCCCCAGATCTAGACAATGGTGAAGAAGAAGAATGTTACTGCCATCGGCAGCTCTACGACTGGTGGTGCCGCCACCAAATCTTCCTCCACTTTCTCAAGGAAGAGTCCTTCAGATGCTCCTCCCACGGCTCCGGTGCCGCCGGCGCCGCTAGGCTCTTTAGCCAAGCCAGGAGATTGGCTGGCGTCCTCCATCACGAAACGTGATGAGAAGAGGGCTCGAAGCCTTGGGTTAGTCTCCCCCGATGAGGGGGACGTGATACTTCCAGGTGCGATCTCTCGGCCCAATCCCCCTGCTGGTTTTACCGTGGTGTTCTTATCATTCCTACATCGGGGTCTTTCGCTTCCTGCCCATGAATTCCTCCTTCACCTTCTTCGGACTTATGAAATCCAACTGTGGCAACTTACTTCCAACTCAATCCTTCACGTTGATGTGTTTATCACCCTCTGTGAGGCATTTTTGGGCATCGAGCCCCATTTCGGATTGTGGAAGAAAATCTTCTACGTTAAGAGGTACAGCAGTAGCAATGGATCCTTTGTTATTGGAGGTGTGGGGTTCGTGGCTCGCTCAGAGGTTAACTATTTTAGTTTCCCGATGAGAGAATCCGTGCAAGGATGGAGACTGAAGTGGTTTTATGTCAAAGATTCTGTGACAACCGAGTCCCAGCTCCCTTGCTTTGTCGACGTTCTTGAGGCTAAGCCGAAGGATTCCTGGAAGAACATTCTTTCTTCTGACGAAAAGGCAGTAGCCGACGAGTTATTCACCATATTCCTTCGGATCAAAGAAGCCGATGGACAAACCATGATTGGCACAGAGGTAGCAGCAGTGTTCCTGAGGCGTCGAGTTCAGCCAGTCATGGCGAGGGTTCATCCAATGTGGATGTATACGGGTCCAAAAGATGAAACCAGAATCAATGTCGCTGAACTGTCGGAAAAGGAGCTGCTTGATGAAGTCCGTCGCCTTACTCTCTTTAGTCAAGAGGACTCAATCCCATTGATATCTTCCTATGCTCCTCTTGACGCCAACCACCCGCTGTCAGAGGTAATTTTCTTTCTTATACCTTTATCATGCTGCTTTCACTTAGTCGACAGTTTCTGCTTAGTCGACATATTTCCATTGTTCTTATTCACTCCATTCTTCAGCAGGTTCCCATAGTTTCTGGAAACTTGCAAGATTCACCAAATGACAATTCTGAAGGAAGAGGTTCCTCAGTCCCTGTTCATTTTCGTACTGATACGTCTCTGACGTATCGATAATTTCTTATGTTCCATGCCACATTATTGATGATATCTACATGTTTTATGCATACTTTATGTCATATTTATGCGTTTTCCGGAACTAACCTATTGACGAGATGCCGAAGGGCCGGTTCTGTTTTCTCGCTGTTTTTGGTTTCGAAATCCTAGTAAGGAAATATTCTCGGAATTGGACGAAATCAACGCCCAACATCTTAGAATCCCCGGAAGCATCCAGAACACCCGAGAGTCGCCAGAGGGGGGCCACAGGGGCCCCAGATGATAGGCCGGCGCGGCCCAGGCCCTGGCCGCGCCGCCCTATGGTGTCGTCGCCTCGTTGACTTTCTGACGCCGCCTCTTCGCCTATAAGAAGACCCTCGACCTAAAACCTCGATGCGAAAAAGCCACGGTACAAGAAACCATCCAGAGCCGCCGCCATCGCGAAGCCAAGATCTGGGGGACAGGAGTCTCTGTTCCGGCACGCCGCCGGGACGGGGAAGTGCCCCCGAAAGGCTTCTCCATCGACACCACCGCCATCTTCATCAACGCTGCTGTCTCCCATGAGGAGGGAGTAGTTCTCCATCGAGGCTCGGGGCTGTACCGGTAGCTATGTGGTTAATCTCTCTCCTATGTACTTCAATACAATAATCTCATGAGCTGCCTTACATGATTGAGATTCATATGAGTTTTGTATCACAATTCATCTATGTGCTACTCTAGTGATGTTATTAAAGTATTCTATTCCTCCTGCATGATGTAAAGTGGACAGTGTGTGCATCATGTAGTACTTGGCGTAGCTTATGATTGTGATCTCTTGTAGATTATGAAGTTAACTATTACTATGATGGTATTGATGTGATCTATTTGGTTATGTTGATCTATCTTGCACTCTAAGGTTATTTAAATATGAACATTGAATATTGTGGAGCTTGTTAACTCCGGCATTGAGGGTTCGTGTAATCCTACGCAATGGTGTTCATCATCCAACAAGAGAGTGTAGAGTCTAGCATCTATCTATTTATTTATGTGATCAATGTTGAGAGTGTCCACTAGTGAAAGTATGATCCCTAGGCCTTGTTCCTAAATACTGCTATCGCTGCTTGTTTACTGTTTTAGTGCGTTTCTACTGTCCGCAATATTACCACCATCAACCACACGCCAGTCCTGGGCAGCAAGCACTTTTCTGGCGCTGTTACTACTGCTCATACTTATTCATACCACCTGTATTTCACTATCTCTTCGCCGAACTAGTGCACCTATTAGGTGTGTTGGGGACACAAGAGACTTCTTGCTTTGTGGTTGCGGGGTTGCTTGAGAGGGATATCTTTGACCTCTTCCTCCCCGAGATCGATAAACCTTGGGTGATCCACTTAAGGGAAACTTGCTGCTGTTCTACAAACCTCTGCTCTTGGAGGCCCAACACATGTCTACAAGAATAGAAGCTCCCGTAGATATCAAGCTATTTTTACGGCGCCGTTGCCGGGGAGGAAAGGTAAAAGGCACTCATACTTCGGTTCCGAGGTAACGATACTTTTACGGCGCCATTGTGTTTGTGCTCGAAGCTATTTCCTTTAGATCCTGCAATTGCATCTTTTTGTTTCTTGTTTACACTAGTAAGGCATAATGGAAAACAACAAAAATATGAGAGATCTTTATGAACTTTATCTTGAATTAGGACATGATGTATTTGAAGAGAGAATTAAAAAACCCATGTAACTTTATATGCATGCTAATGGGAATGTTATTAATATGAATGCTTTGAACACTATTGTTGCTAATGCTATGGAAAATTCTAAGCTTGGGGAAGCTGGCTTTGATGAGCATGATCTTTTTAGTCCCCCAAGCATTGAGGAGAAAATTTTCTTTGATGATACTTTACCTCCTATTTATGATGATTATAATGATAGTAGCCTTTTGGTTCCACCTGTTATGGAGGATAAATTTGATTATGATTACAATATGCCTCCTATATTTGATGATGAGAATAATAATGATAGCTACTTTGTTGAATTTGCTCCCACTATTACTAATAAAATTGATTATGCTTATGTGGAGAGTAATAATTTTATGCATGAGACTCATGATAAGAATGCTTTATGTGATAGTTATATTGTTGAGTTTGCTCATGTTGCTACTGAAAGTTACTATGAGAGAGGAAAATGTGGTTGTAAAAATTTTCATGTTACTAAAACACCTCTCTATGTGCTGAAATTTCTGAAGCTACACTTGTTTTATCTTTCTATGCTTGTTGCATTATGCTTCATGAACTTGTTTATTTACAAGATTCCTATGCATAGGAAGCATGTTAGACTTAAATGTGTTTTAAATTTGCCTCTTGATGCTCTCTTTTGCTTCAAATACTATTTCTCGCGAGTGCATCATTAAAACTGCTGAGCCCATCTTAATGGCTATAAAGAAAGAACTTCTTGGGAGATAACCCATGTGTTTATTTTGCTACAGTATTTTGTTTTATATTTGTGTCTTGGAAGTTGTTTACTACTGTAGCAACCTCTCCTTATCTTAGTTTTGTTGCATTGTTGTGCCAAGTAAAGTCTTTGATAGCAAGGTTGATACTAGATTTAGATTACTGCGCAGAAACAGATTTCTTTGCTGTCACGAATCTGGGCAAAATTCTCTGTAGGTAACTCAGAAAATTATGCCAATTTACGTGAGTGATCCTCAGATATGTACGCAACTTTCATTAAATTTGAGCATTTTCATTTGAGCAAGTCTGGTGCCTCAATAAAATTCGTCTTTACGGACTGTTCTGTTTTGACAGATTCTGCCTTTTATTTCGCATTGCTTCTTTTGCTATGTGGGATGGATTTCTTTGTTCCATTGACTTCCAGTAGCTTTGAGCAATGTCCAGAAGTGTTAAGAATGATTGTGTCACCTCTGAACGTGTGAATTTTTGATTATGCACTAACCCTCTAATGAGTTTATTTCGAGTTTGGTGTGAAGGAAGTTTTCAAGGGTCAAGAGAGAAGGATGATATACTACGATCAAGAAGAGTGAAAAGTCTAAGCTTGGGGATGCCCCGGTGGTTCATCCCTGCATATTTCAAGAAGACTCAAGCATATAAGCTTGGGGATGCCCAAGGCATCCCCTTCTTCATCGACAAATTATCAGGTTCCTCCCTTGAAACTATATTTTTATTCGGTCACATCTTATGTACTTTACTTGGAGCGTCTGTGTGCTTTCGTTTTTGTTTTTGTTTGAATAAATTCTTGTGTGGGAGAGAGACACGCTCCGCTGGTTCATATGAACACATGTGTTCTTAGCTTTTAATTTTCATGGCGAAGGTTGAAACTGCTTCGTTAATTGTTATATGGTTGGAATCGGGAAATGCTACATGTAGTAATTGCTATAATGTCTTGGATAATGTGATACTTGGCAATTGTTGTGCTCATATTTAAGCTCTTGCATCATATACTTTGCACCCATTAATGAAGAAATACATAGAGCATGCTAAAATTTGGTTTGCATATTTGGTCTCTCTAAGGTCTAGATAATTTCTAGTATTGAGTTTGAACAACAAGGAAGACGGTGTAGAGTCTTATAATGTTTTCAATATGTCTTTTATGTGAGTTTTGCTGCACCGGTTCATCCTTGTGTTTGTTTCAAATAGCCTTGCTAGCCTAAACCTTGTATCGAGAGGGAATACTTCTCGTGCATCCAAAATACTTGAGCCAACCACTATGACATTTGTGTCCACCATACCTACCTACTACATGGTATTTCTCCGCCATTCCAAAGTAAATTGCTTGAGTGCTACCTTTAAATTTCCATTCTCCACCTTTACAATATATAGCTCATGGGACAAATAGCTTAAAAACTATTGTGGTATTGAATATGTACTTATGCACTTTATCTCTTATTAAGTTGCTTGTTGTGCGATAACCATGTTCCTGGGGACGCCATCAACTACTCTTTGTTGAATATCATGTGAGTTGCTATGCATGTTCGTCTTGTACGAAGTAAGAGCGATCTACCACCTTATGGTTAGAGCGTGCATATTGTTAGAGAAGAACATTGGGCTGCTAACTAAAGCCATGATCCATGGTGGAAGTTTCAGTTTTGGACATATATCCTCAATCTCATATGAGAAAAATAATTGTTGCTACATGCTTATGCATAAAAGAGGAGTCCATTATCTGTTGTCTATGTTGTCCCGGTATGGATGTCTAAGTTGAGAATAATCAATAGCGAGAAATCCAATGCGAGCTTTCTCCTTAGACCTTTGTACGAGCGGCATAGAGGTACCCCTTTGTGACACTTGGTTAAAACATGTGCATTGCGATAATCCCGGTAGTACAAGCTAATTAGGACAAGGTGCGGGCACTATTAGTATACTATGCATGAGGCTTGCAACTTGTAAGATATAATTTACATGATACATATGCTTTATTAGTACCGTTGACAAAATTGTTTCTTGTTTTCAAAATCAAAGCTCTAGCACAAATATAGCAATCGATGCTTTCCTCTTTGAAGGGCCTTTCTTTTACTTTTATGTTGAGTCAGTTTACCTATTTCTCTCCACCTCAAGAAGCAAACACTTGTGTGAACTGTGCATTGATTCCTACATACTTGCATATTGCACTTGTTATATTGCTTTGCATTGACAACTATCCATGAGATATACATGTTACAAGTTGAAAGCAACCGCTGAAACTTAATCTTCCATTATGTTGTTTCAATATCTTTACTATGAATTATTATTTTATGAGTTAACTCTTATGCAAGACTTATTGATGCTTGTCTTGAAGTACTATTCATGAAAAGTCATTGCTTTATGATTCAGTTGTTTACTCATGTCATTTACCATTGTCTTGGATCACTGCATTCATTACATGTGTTTACGATAGTATGATCAAGGTTATGATGGCATGTCACTCCAGAAATTATCTTTGTTTATCGTTTACCTGCTCGGGACGAGCAGAAACTAAGCTTGGGGATGCTGATACGTCTCTGACGTATCGATAATTTCTTATGTTCCATGCCACATTATTGATGATATCTACATGTTTTATGCATACTTTATGTCATATTTATGCGTTTTCCGGAACTAACCTATTGACGAGATGCCGAAGGGCCGGTTCTCTGTTTTCGCTGTTTTTGGTTTCGAAATCCTAGTAAGGAAATATTCTCGGAATTGGACGAAATCAACGCCCAACATCTTAGAATCCCCGGAAGCATCCGGAACACCCGAGAGTCGCCGGAGGGGGCCACGGGGGCCCCGGATGATAGGCCGGCGCGGCCCAGGCCCTGGCCACGCCGCCCTATGGTGTCGTCGCCTCGTTGACCTTCTGACGCCGCCTCTTCGCCTATAAGAAGCCCCTCGACCTAAAACCTCGATACGAAAAAGCCACGGTACAAGAAACCATCCAGAGCCGCCGCCATCGCGAAGCCAAGATCCGGGGGACGAAGTCTCCGTTCCGGCACGCCGCCGGGACGGGGAAGTGCCCCGGAAGGCTTCTCCATCGACACCACCGCCATCTTCATCAACGCTGCTTGTCTCCCATGAGGAGGGAGTAGTTCTCCATCGAGGCTCGGGGCTGTACCGGTAGCTATGTGGTTAATCTCTCTCCTATGTACTTCAATACAATGATCTCATGAGCTGCCTTACATGATTGAGATTCATATGAGTTTTGTATCACAATTCATCTATGTGCTACTCTAGTGATGTTATTAAAGTATTCTATTCCTCCTGCATGATGTAAAGTGGACAGTGTGTGCATCATGTAGTACTTGGCGTAGCTTATGATTGTGATCTCTTGTAGATTATGAAGTTAACTATTACTATGATGGTATTGATGTGATCTATTTGGTTATGTTGATCTATCTTGCACTCTAAGGTTATTTAAATATGAACATTGAATATTGTGGAGCTTGTTAACTCCGGCATTGAGGGTTCGTGTAATCCTACGCAATGGTGTTCATCATCCAACAAGAGAGTGTAGAGTCTAGCATCTATCTATTTATTTATGTGATCAATGTTGAGAGTGTCCACTAGTGAAAGTATGATCCCTAGGCCTTGTTCCTAAATACTGCTATCGCTGCTTGTTTACTGTTTTAGTGCGTTTCTACTGTCTGCAATATTACCACCATCAACCACACGCCAGTCCTGGGCAGCAAGCACTTTTCTGGCGCTGTTACTACTGCTCATACTTATTCATACCACCTGTATTTCACTATCTCTTCGCCGAACTAGTGCACCTATTAGGTGTGTTGGGGACACAACAGACTTCTTGCTTTGTGGTTGCAGGGTTGCATGAGAGGGATATCTTTGACCTCTTCCTCCCTGAGATCGATAAACCTTGGGTGATCCACTTAAGGGAAACTTGCTGCTGTTCTACAAACCTCTGCTCTTGGAGGCCCAACACTGTCTACAAGAATAGAAGCTCCCGTAGACATCACGTACTGCCGAACATGTAGATCTGGAAGATGAATATGACAACCCGATAGATTCGGAAGCTGCCCACGCCAACCTTCCTTCCTCAGCCGATGATGCTTGCAACACAGAAGGACCAGTGCGCGATGATGACGCTGATCATGATGCCTTTATTGATGCAGCTGTGGAGGAGGTCAGGTCTTCACCCGCGAAGAGATCGACTGGCGGCTTTGCCGACGAAGACGACCTCTATGATATGTAAGTATCTTCTTTCCTGAAACCATACTTCATCCTTTTACTTCTTGCATCCCATTCATAACTTTTTGTTGATCACTTCCCTACACAGCGATGAAGGTTTCGTCGAGCCGCCGGCCAAGAAGGCCAAACCCGGAACCACTCCGCCGAACGTCGCTGCTTCTGAAGCGTCGGTTCCTAGAGCAGCCCCCACAGCTCAGATATCAACCGCTTCCTCCCTTTCTAAAGGGAAAGATGCGCCTTCAACTGCCGCTACCAGGACTCCTCCTTCTGTAAGTTCTTCTTGATTGCAACACGAACCTCTCTGGAGTGTATCTTGCTTAATGATTTTTCATTGAATATCCCCCTTTTTTCTTCTTTTAGGACTTGCGAGGAGTTATCTCCTCTTTGGAGGCCTTCGCTTCCCAATTCACTTCTCTGGAAGCAGAGAAAGTTCGGCTCCAGAAGGATGTTAAATCTACCTCCTCGAAGTTAGACGGTGTGGTCAAGATAGCTGCCGAGGCCCGCCAAGAAGTCGACTCCTTGAAGGAGGAGCTGGGCAAGATGAAAGAGAAGTTGAGGGAGGAAGAGGCGACTAGGCTAGCTGCCGAAGCTCGGGCGACTGAAAAGGATGAGCTCCTTCGCCAATCTTCCTTGGCTTTACTCGGTAATCTCTTTTATGCTTCTCTGTCAATTATCGCACTTCATGGGCTCAGCCTTTTATCAATGATCTCTTCTCATTCTACTCCTGCAGAAGCCGCCAACATTCCTGCCAGCACTTTGGACAAAATTCCAAACAATTCTCCGACCAATGGCTTGTCGATGACTCTTGCTTCCCATCAGCTCACACGGGAGCTTCTTGAGAAGGGAAAGGGTGCCATGGCGCGGATACACTCGATGATCTTCCCCAAGATCAGTCAAGATAAAACTCTAGGGCAGTTGATCGACGCCTTTGCGATTGACACCAAGGAGGTTATCGAGGTATTCAAACGTACTTTGCGTACCTATGGCGCCGTCCTTGCTTTCCAACTTATGATGGGTCACGGCTTTAAGGCCGGTATTGAAGAAATGTCTAAGGAGCTGCCGAAGGAGGAGGATGGGCGGTTGGTCGATTTGAGCACCTTCAAAGCGTCAGCCGTTAGATGTGCACGCCAGCTTCTTGAGTTGGTTTCATCAAGGAAGACGTCGGCAGGCCCTAGTTTATCGTCCCAGACCCAAGCGCTCTGATCTTTTGTAGCAAATTTTTCTTTAATTGGATGTGAAACACTGTCTTGCTTGGATAACCTTCGGTTGTAATAAACTCCGTGCTAGCAATGTTGCTAGCACACTCTTTGTTATAATATTGTTACTTGCATTCTCCCGATGGGAGTATCTTCCGATATTTCAAGGGATCGGTCTGTCATGCCTTTTTGATACTGTTTCTTGCAGGTGTTCCCCGTGCCTGCATCTGTCGAAGATTCTTCGGGTGCTCTTTCTGAAGATGATCGGATCCAATGTATGAAGGATCGGATCACACAGTTAGAGAAGGATCTGCGTAGCACCTACGCCTTGGCTGCTATCATCAAGAAGAAGAGCGAGATTGTAGCTGATGTGGAGCGCTACGCCCTTACTGAACTTCATAAAGCCACAGAAAGTTTAAACTGTAAGTTCCCTGACCCTTGCATTGATTGTTCTTCCGCCAAAACCATATTTGCCTGATCTTCCGTCACTTGCCTTGCCAGTCATATCTTTGAATCGTGCTAAAGAGAACAAGCGGGTCCACGAGCGCGTACACGCATTAACCCAGTTGTCGTCAGCCGAAGAGATTTTTTGGCGGGAGCAGTCGAAGGCGTCGGCTGTTGCACAGTTTCAGGATCGGGTCCAGCAGGTCCACCATTTCTTCGACAAATGTTACAAGGCTCTGAGGGTGATTTGGAGGACAATGTTTCCCTTGAACAGAGTTCCTCCCACGCTATTAACTCTGATGTCGGAGTTTGGGAATACCAAGAAGATTCGGGACTTGGTGCGAGCGCAGGTCTTTGCAGGGACCAGGTTTACGCTTGCTCTTGTACTTGCGCGTTATCCTTCAACGAGTTTACTGTCTATTGCCAATGCAACCGGTGACTTGGAGATGCTGTACCCGAAGGTTTTGCTACATGCCAATATGATTGTCGACAAGATGGAGAAGGATTCGAAGGCACCTGAAGAAAAAGACACTCCGCAAGGGTGATTTCAGGAATTAAGGTTGTTTGTATAGATGTTTTGACTACTTGATCCAAGTGTTAGGATCGTTTATTATTTGGTAGATACATGTATATGTATTTTTACCATGTTGATGCCGTTGGCAAATTTTGAAGGAGCAAATCTTAATTGCTCGTTTAGTCGTGTATGTATTTCGTTGGTCGGCAAATCTTTTGAGTGATCAGCTCGTGTTGCGGGTTTTGCTAATCCCGTTTTATGCGCAACTTGCCTTCAACCGATGTATGCTTTGACAACCATTCCCGAATTATTCGGGTGTAATGACTGCCGGTGAACCCATTGTTCCTTCATATTTTCGTAAGCAAAATATCGAACGTGGGTTGTGTTGATGTGTACTTCCAGACTCTTGCTATTTACGGCGCTTGTAGAGGCATCTATAGCAGAGGGAAAGGTTAATGTCCTTGTTTATTTTGCATCCTGTAGCACTCGTAGAGGCATTTTTCGGAGCATGATCCTTTGCCACGTACTGTGTTGGACCGTCGTTTGCCGAGGTTTACAAAGATGCGGTTTAGGTGCTCCAGTCAACTGCAAAGCTTTTCAAGGAATCGAAACTTGAGTTCTTATTAAAAAACGCGGGACTAAGGGGCGAAAAAAGGGGAAGCCCTGTTTGGAAAGGAAAATGAAACTAAATGCTAGTAGATTGCTTAAGTATTGAAGGGGTTCTTCTCATCTTCCGGCTTGGTCACCGTGTTGGTGTTTTTTGAAGCGTCGTCGACTTCGCCAAGGATCTGGGCAGCGATTGTCAGTGTCTTGCTGCCTCCTATATCTTCTGCATCGTCAACTGCCGAAGCTTTTGCTGCCGAACCTTGGGCTACCGAAGTTTGTATTGCCGGAGCTTCAAGGGCGAGGTCGGCTGAGTTCTTTTTTGCTCCTCTAACGCGTTCTTCTTCCTTGATACTGCGTGACGAGGTCTTCGGCGGAAGGTCAATAATTTCCTGCCTCAGGCCAAACTTAGCAGCAATCCTCTGAAAGTCCCGATCACAATTGTCCGAGCGTGAGAAACTTCCATAGACTGTAATGTTTGTCCCGTTGTTCCCAGGCATTTTCAGCTTGAGGTTTGCGTAGTGCGGTACATCCATGAACTTGGGATAAGCTGGTCTCCCGAGTATAGCATGATACTGCGACTCCCAGTTCACGAGTTCGAACTCGATCTTCTCCTTCCTGAAATTGTCGGGTTTGCCAAAGACGACGTTCAGGTACGCTTTGCCAAGAGAGTACGCTGGTGAAGTAGGGAGGATCCCATGGAAGCGGGTGTCTGATTCTTCTAGCATTCTCATGGTGATCCCCATACTCTGGATTGTGTCAAGGAATATCAGATTGAGACCGCTTCCTCCGTCCATGAAGACTTTGCTCATCTTGAATCCTCCTATCTGCGCTTCGACCAGTAGGGCAGCGTGTCCTGGTTTTGGTATAGTCATCGGGTGATCCGCTCGGCTGAACGTGATGTTCTGAGACGACGAATCGACATACTCAGGGATGTTCGCCATGATGCTTTCTGCCAGGTTGATTTCTCGGGTGAGCTTCTTCATTTCTCTCCTTGAAACACCTATCCTGTGGATCATACTCATCTGCCCACGTGGTGGTGGAAATGCCTCGTTGGGTTGATGAGGTTGAGCTTGCTGGACCTGGTGTTGCGGTGGGGGTGGTGGTGGTGGTGGTGGTAGCTGTTGTTGGCCTGCCTGCTGGATGAGTTTATGCATATCGATGAATTGTCGACAGTCCCTGAGCAGGTGGCTGGACTTTATTTTACCATCCTTGGAATCAGTATACGAATGCAGGTAGCAGGGGGCGTTGATCTGCTCAGCGTAGGGTAGTTCGGGGGTTCTCTGTTGTCATGGTTTATAGTTGCCACGGTTCCCAGAGTTGTTCCGATTACCGTCCTGTCGATCATCTCGCCTGTCGTTGTACCGATCGTCCTGCCGATCAGAGTACCCTGCGGCTACCAAGTTGTTGTCATCATAACTGCGGTTCTTCCTTCTCTTGTTACGATCCCTTCGACCACCCGAATCATACTTCGGCTGGTCATCATCTTCGTCGTCACTGCGCTTTCGTGGCTTTCGAACGTTGTCTTCGCCATCGGCCCAGCTGTTGGCGATTTCTATTAACTTGGTTATGGTTTTCGGCTTCTTGCGTCCGAGTTCTTCTATATAGCTTTCACGTCGGATGCCATCGCTGAAGGCGTCGATTGCTCTGTCGACAGATACGTCTTCTGCAGCGTTCAGGAGCTTGGTGAATCTCCCGATGTATGCGCGCATCGACTCCTTCTGCTTTTGCTGACAGTGTCGTAACTCTTCGATCCCGTGGGGCCTTTTGTACGCTGCCTGAAAGTTGGCGACGAAGGCTTCTACTAGGTCGTCCCATGACTTGATGGAACCCTTCGGCAGACCTCTTAGCCAGGCTCGCGTTGAGTCCTTCAGGTAAAGCTGCAGGCACTGCATTGCTGCTATCTGGTTGCCTTTTTGCAGAATCACTGTTTGTAGATAATCCTCTATCCAGGACCTCGGCTCCTGCTGCCCATCGTACTTGGCGGCGTCGGTAGGGGTGGGTTTGAACTTCCTGGGTGGCATCGCCTCCCGGATTTTGTAGCTTAAACAATCGGCTCCCCTAAGCTCGCCGTCGTTCTCCTGGCTCTCATCCGAAGAATCACTGTCGTGTTCCTCTCTGGCGGCGCATCGCCGCCTTGCTTTGTCGATCCTACTCTGAGTAATTTCATCCCAAGCATCTCTCGCATGGTGTTTTGAACCACTAGCTTGCAACGTGGTCTTGTCCTTTCTTGGGACCAGATTGTCTCCCAATATCGCGAGACTTTCTAGGGCACCTCGGTGGGCTTGAGCCATGGAACCTTCAGGGCGCTGATTGATGAGATATGCAGCGAGATTGGCGGTTGCTCCCGCGATGGTCTTTGGTCGTGGCATGCCCGCGGTGTCTGTGGTCATGAAGGACTTGGTCAGATTTGATGTTATCTCTCTAGCATCGTCTTCCGAGAGCCTGGACATTCTTGATCGCTGTTTGCCTCCTCCGTGAGTACTTCGAGAGGCGCTTCCCTGCGAGCCCCTTCGACGCTCACTGGATCGGTCTGCCGCAGATAGGCGTCTCTCGAGGGTGGCTTGCTCCTTGGATAGTCGCTCCCGATTTTTCTCCAATATGGAGCGGTAAGCATTGAGAGTGCCAACCGTGGTTCCTGCCAGAAGTGGCGTGTTGTTAAGCACGGCTGCCTTGGCTGCTGCCCACTCCTCCTCTGCGATGGTATGGTCGCCGTTGTTGTTGCCGGCGCTGTTCTCAAAACTAGCTTGCTCGTCGGAACGGGGGGTGCGATCTCCATCTCCCCTGTTAGCAACATAAACTTGGAGGGGCGCCGCTCTTCGGGTGTCTCCTTGGGTGATGCTGTCCTCTCCCGATGAATAGTGGGCATTGCAGATGAACGGTGTGTCGCTCGACCCCAGCCCGTGCCTGGTGTCGCAGTTCATGCAGTAGTACGAGGTTAGCTCCGAGGACGCGGGATCGTCGGACCCGACCGACATGGAGGATGCCGAACGGGGAATCGAAGGCGCGGGCGAACTCGACGGGCTTGTCAGGCCAGCCGAAAGGTCGAGTGATGACAACACGCTTGGGCTCGTCGATCTGGAGATGGGCGATTCCAACAGCCGAAGGATTCCTTCCGAGTTGACGTTGTAGTGGACGCTCCCGAAGGTCATCTCCATGTTGCCTTATAGATCGGAGAAAGTCGAGCGAGACGAGTCGCTGTGTGGGGTAAATTCGTAGGAGCCGAAACGAATCGGGCTTCCCAGATGAGGCGATGACGGTGTTGATGAAGCTGCCGATGACATGACGGGTTCCGCCGATGCCCGATCTTGTGCAGACAGGGTTCCCACAGACGGCGCCAATTGTCGAGGGTACTCCTCGGCAATGCCCTTCGTTTGGGGCTTAGGGTTAGCGGAATCCTGCAAGCTGACACGAGACATCGGTTCACAGACAAGCGGGGAGAGCGATTTACCCAGGTTCGGGGCCCTCGATGAGGTAAAACCCTTACGTCATGCCTGTCTGTTCTTGATTATGATGATAATGGGTTACAATGGGGTGCCGAATAGTTCGGCTGAGATCTCGTCGAGAGGCTAAGTGCTACGGCGACCTAGCTCTGGACTTTCTAGTGGCTAGTGTTGCTACGATTGGTTCTGTCCCTCGGCAGCCCCTCTCCTAACCTTTATATAGGAGGCCAGGTCTCAAGAGGTCTAACCAAGTACGACTAGGTTTACAATAGCTTTAGATCTAATCTTTCCTTGTTCGGCCGCTTCCTTGTCTTGCCCGCCAAGGATTCCTCTGGTGCGCCGCCCAAGTGGCCCATCTTGCCTCCAGGTGTCTTCATGGGCCTCCAACTAATCGATACAGGATAGGGCATTGTAGGTTACCCGAAGGGTAATGCCAACGTCACATGGGCCTCCTGGCCTTCTCCTCCAGCGCGGAGGCGCGCAGCGTCTCGTCGAGGTGCGGCCATTTGGCCAGCTCGTCAAGGTCGCACTGCTCGCGGGACGCCGCGAGCGCCGCCTGCAGCTCCGAGTCGTCCTCCTGCTGCTGGGCCTGCGGCTGGGCCTGCTGCTGGGGCTGGGGCTGGGGATCGTGGATGTACAGGCCCCCGGGGCGGCGGCCGGCCCGCCTTGCAGGTGTACGCGGCTGCGCGCGAGGCCGCGCCGTCGCGGACGTGAAGCACGTGTGCCGGCGCGCATCGTGCTCCACCTTGAACCACAAGTCCCAGTTGGGACTTACGTCGCCGTACGCGGGGTCCTCCTGGAGGTCCGCCAGCAGCTGCGCGCGGCGCCTCCGGATCTCCGCGACGCGGGCGTGGCCGGAGGCCGGGATGGGTGGCACCGGAACCCGATCTAGGCTAGGGTGCCAGCCGTGGGGGAGGTGCACATCCCCCCACGGCATTGGGACGCCGGCGTCCCAGAACATCTACGCCACCGCAACGGTGACGTAGATCCGGTCGCGTCTGGGGATAGCCGGCGGCCCCATGGCGAACACCGCCGGCGGCCCCATGGAGAACGCCGCCGGCACGACTGGCCGGCTGCTGCAGGCCTCGTGGTCGTTCGCGGACGGGAGGAACTCGCGCTTCGGGGCCATGGCGGCGCAGAAGCTCTAGCCCGCACGTGCGTGTGGCCGGAGTGGACGATGGGGGACCGGATAGGGACGAGTCCCCTCCCCCAGTCCACATTTAATAGGACTGGGGCACCGACAGCTGGGCCAGCCACGCAGACCAGACGGACACGCGAGGACGCCGCGTGCCATCCACGGCCACGCAAACCCGGCCCAGATTTGGGCCGGGTTTGCGTCGTTCCGGACGCCGCGGCCGTCCGCTTTTGCTGTGCGTCTCCGCGTTGGACCGCTTTTTTGGTCCGACTCGACCCATCCGGACGCGCGCGGACGCGGGATGGGTTGCCCCGTTGGAGATGCCCTCACTTCCGCAACGTATTAGCACGGCAGTCGGGCTCGGGCCGACAGCACGACAGGCGCAATCATTCGCACGGTCCGTCGATCTCGCGCGGGCCCGATATTGTTGGCCCGGTTCCGCTTTCCTTGTCTAACGACCTTGGCTGGGTCGCACACCCCCCGACATGGCGGTTCTGTAGTGGGCCGCGGCCCAGCCCATCAGTTAAGTTCGTTCTTGTTTTTCTTGTCCTCCTTTTCTTTTCTGTTTACATATTTTCTTTATTTAAAAATAGAAATATTTTTAAATCCGTTTATTTTAAAATTCGAAAGTTTCAATTTTTATGAATTAAAAAAAGAATTTTCAAAAATAACTTTTATTAAACATTTTTCAGCCACACGCGAGGTAGAAAATTTTGGGCGTGGGAGTGATGTCTACGGGTGCTTCTATTCTTGTAGACAGTGTTGGGCCTCCAAGAGCAGAGGTTTGTAGAACAGCAGCAAGTTTCCCTTAAGTGGATCACCCAAGATTTATCGAACTCAGGGAGGAAGAGGTCAAAGATATCCCTCTCATGCAACCCTGCAACCACAAAGCAAGAAGTCTCTTGTGTCCCCAACACACCTAATAGGTGCACTAGTTCGGCGAAGAGATAGTGAAGTACAGGTGGTATGAATAAATATGAGCAGTAGTAACGGCACCAGAAAATAGCTTGATGCTACAACTGGCGTGTGGTTGATGGTGGTAATATTGCAGGAAGTACAGATGCAGTAAAACAGTAAACAAGCAGTGATAGCAGTATTTGGGAACAAGTCCTAGGGATTATACTTTCACTAGTGGACTCTCTCAACATTGATCACATAACAGAATAAATAGATAAATGCTATACTCTACACTCTCTTGTTGGATGAAGAACACCACTAATTATGTAGGATTACACGAACCCTCAATGCCGGAGTTAACAAGCTCCACAATATTCGATATTCATGTTTAAATAACCTTAGAGTGCACGATAGATCAACACAACTAAACCAAGTACTAACATAGCATGCACACTGTCACCTTCACACTATGAAAGGAGGAATAGATCACATCAATACTATCATAGCAATAGTTAACTTCATAATCTACAAGAGATTACAATCATAACCTACGCCAAGTACTACACGATGCACACACTGTCACCTTTACACCGTGCAAGAGGAATATACTACTTTAATAACATCACTAGAGTAGCACATAGAATAGTAGTGATACAAAGCACATTGCAATCATAAAGAGATATAAATAAGCACTTCACTATGCTATTCATAACAGTGAATAAGTATTCTGTGAAATATAGCCTAAGAGACCCACACGGTGCACACTACTCGTCACCTTTACACACGTGGGACAAGGAGTCTCCGGAGATCACATAAGTAAAATCCACTTGACGAGCATAATGACATCTAGATTACAAGCATCATCATACGAATCTCAATCATGTAAGGCAGCTCATGAGATTATTGTATTGAAGTACATAGGGAGAGAGATTAACCACATAGCTACCGGTACAACCCCTTAGCCTCGATGGAGAACTACTCCCTCCTCATGGGAGACAGCAGCGGTGATGAAGATGGCGGTGGTGTCGATGGAGGAGCCTTCCGGGGGCACTTCCCCGTCCCGGCGGCGTGCCGGAACAGAGACTCCTGTCCCCCAGATCTTGGCTTCGCGATGGCGGCTCTGGAAGGTTTCTCGTACCGTGGTTTTTCCGTATCGAAGATTTAGGTCAGGGACCTTTATATAGGCGAAGAGGCGGAGTCGGAAGGGCGACGAGGCGGTGACACAACAGGGGGGCACGGCCCACCCCCTAGCCGCGTCGGGCACATGTGTGGGGCCCACAGGGCCCCCCTCTGGTGGCTCTCGGGTGTTCTGGAAGCTTCGTGGGATTCTAAGATGTTGGGCGTTGATTTCGTCCAATTCCGAGAATATTTCCTTACTAGGATTTCTGAAACCAAAAACAGCAGAAAACAGCAACTGGCCCTTCGGCATCTCGTCAATAGGTTAGTTCCGGAAAACACATAAAAACGATATAAAGTGTGAACAAAACATGTAGGTATTGTCATAAAACAAGCATGGAACATCAGAAATTATAGATACGTTGGAGACGTATCAGGGAGCCGCTTGTCATCCACACGCCGACAAAATATAGATCTTCTCCCCCAAAACCCCGTCCCCTCCGCCACTCATTTCTCCCGCCAGCCGCTCCATCTCCCATCCAGCCTCCAACCCGAAAAACCCTCGCCGCCGCGCCATGGCACCGAAGAGAAAGCCTACGATGAAGGCAGCGAAGGCGCCGCCGAACACGCGCACCGTCGCGCCGAAGGAGAAGCCGACGATCGAGTTCGGGGAGAACGACATGACCATCGACAGCAACACGTCGTTCTTGCCAGATTCAACGGCTCGGGTCAGCGGCACCTTTCGCTTCCCCGACCTGAACGATTCGCCTGACCTACGCCGCACCGAGGGCCACGTGACAGACGGCACCGGCCTTCCCCGCCACCTCTTCCCCCGACGACGGAAGGCACACCCACCAGGTGTTCGGCAGCGCGTCCGGCGTGTCCATGGGTCGGGACAAGGTGCGTTTCCTTACTTTTTATGTGTTGTGTGCATCGTAGACACCGGCGGTGACTGAAAGGTTGTAACTTTATGTGTAGATTGCCGACGAGGAGGAGATCCTAAACGGCATCATACGCGGCCATGCCTACGAACCCCCGGTCGACGACTACGAAGACGAGGACGACAAGGACGAAGGTGAGGAGGAAGTCCAGGAGGAGCTGATCGACGTGGAGACCGAGGCGAGCGTGAGGAGGACGCGCAGGTGTTCCGCCGGCACTCGTGGTCCGAGGTGGAGGTCCTTGGAGGATGAATGCCTCATCGAGGCGTGGAAGCAAGTGAGCTTTTGCCCCATCACCGGCGCAAACAAAATCGAGGGCAAGTACTACAAGCACATCCTCGATTGTTTCAACGAGAAGAAGAACTATGGTGATTACGCCACCATAGAGATGAGCCGGAACGAGGGTGCCCTCTCTCACCGTTGGAACTTGATCAAGACGGCGTGTAGCAAGTTCCATGGCTACTATGAGAAGATCAAGGCACAAAAGGAGAGTGGCAAGACGATGGTGGATTGGGTATGATGTACGCCTATCTTATTTGATGATCCATGTTGTTACATATGAATTGATGATCCATGTTGTTACATATGAATTGATGACCCATGTTGTTACATGTCAATTCGATGATCCAACTTGTTTCATTGTTTTGCATCGTATGTTGTTAGATGCTCCAAACTCTCGAAATGTACAAGCACCAACACGAGGACAACGACTTCCCCTTCATGCATTGCTACAACAAGCTCAAAGGTTGCAAAAAATGGAACGACCTCCTTCACACTCTATTGAAGGACAGGGAAGATGGGCCGGTCGATCCAGCCGGCTCTTCCACCGGGCGCCCCATTGGCAACAAGAAGGCCAAGGCCGACAGGAATGCGACGCCGGTATTGGCAGCCATGGACGCCTCCATCGAGAAGATGATCACCTCATTCTCGGTGAAGAACAAGGAAGCTGCCGATAGAGCCGCCGTCGTGTGGAAGGCCATCTTTGACAAGGAAGACATGAAGATCGAGTTGGAGAGGGAGAGGGTGGAGGCGGCGAAGATGGAAGCTCACGCCGCTGCCATGAAGGCCACCAACACAGCTATCATTGGCCAAAATGTATCAAGAATCGAAGATCTTGATGGCCGACTTGGAGAAGATGGGCCCGTTGGCACGGGCGTGGCACGAGATGCACCGCGAGCGCATCGGCCAAGAGGTGATGGTGGCACGAGCTGCGTCGGCGTCTCCCCCAGCACCGTCCACGTTCATGTCTTCCCCGGCGACCGTGGATCCTGTTGCAGCGACGGAGCTGCCGCCAGCCGCCGATGAGGAAGTCCTCGAGGTTGCGCCGCCCGTGACCTCCTTCATGTGATCATGTGATCATATGGCTAGGAAGCCCTTTTTTTTGCGCCGGAAACGGCGATCTGGTGGTCGTGTGTTGGCCCAAACTGCTTATTCCAAAACCTATTCGAATTTGGTTGCCGTGTGTTGGCCCAAACTTCATATTCGTAGACTTATTCGAATTTCTATTATTGTGTTTGAAATTTCAAATTCAAATTATCTATCGGGACTGTCGTATGCGGCACGCCGGTGTGGCAGCAACTCCCCAAATGAAGGATGTTGTGCCGACATCACCCATACAAGAGTACTGATGCTCCTGCCGACGACTATTTGAGAAACGTCGGTGGAGATACTCTTAGACCCCGGCGGCGCCGCCGGCCACGCCTACTCCATGCATGACTGACGCACCGGCCGGCCGCACGGCCCGTCAGCCCGTTCGTTCATGATGGCGCTCGTCATCGCTCCGTGCGCTCTGGCCTCATCATGCCTCTTTTCCTGGCGGCATGCCCTGCTCGGATGGAATTATTGCTGGACGGACGCTCTTCGTTCACGGGCTGGCCACTAATTTGATCTCATCCAAGCTCTGCCTACTGTGGATGCGTAATCACAAATCGGAATGCTGCGTACGTGCCCTCTACAGTGCAGGCAGGATGTAAATGGACAACTTGCTGGACGTTGTGGACATGTCCACTTGAGCCGCATAAATATAAACAGGACTATATATGCGCGGCAGCTACAAATTACTTGGTGGTATTTGTTAGATGATGTATATAGGTTTTATCTTCATATACGTGTGTATCATACGTATTGTGTATGGACATCTAAACCGTACGAAACTTATGTTCCCCTGCTTTGCCCATCGAGGCTATATCAACACGTAGTCGATAACGGATGAGGGTATCATTCCCAGCCTTACGCTGAAATGTGCGCTAGAAGTAGTAGAAGTATAATAGTAGTATAAATTTGAATTTGAGTAGAATCGCTTAGAATGACAAGCTAAAGTGTGACAAAAAACCAAACACATGCCAAATAAACTATGGCTGCTTAATTTTAGATGGGCAAACTGTGGCTAGGAACCAAACATGCCCTAAATCCGTATATAGCAACATTTCGAAATAAATAGGCATACCCCATAATTTGCAATCCCGACAAGCATACTGCATGTGAAAGTTTAAGTTGTGAAGCTTTATGCCTTGGTACTAAGAGTAAGGTGTTTTGCAACTCTTTGTTCATGCATGGTGCTGATTCGGATGACCATAGCATCAACATGATTAATCTTCTTCGTTTGACAGAAATATGTTTTTATTTTCTTATATGTATTTAAGGCCCTTCTTACATATTTCTTGAAAAATTTAGGAACAACATATACACCGTACTGTCTATTTATAGTTGAAAAATGTATAGAATCGGCAAGAAATCAATAATAATTCCAAATATAGGTACGGTTCGTACTAAATCTTCATACAGTGTAATTTGCGATGTTGTGTGGCTTGACTAGATTTACATATATGCCGAAATAGTGGCGATTAACTATAAATTAAGTTACAATAGACTTTCAACCAACAAAGTCAAATGGGTAGAAAAGGCAACAAGCTAAACTCATCATACATGATATCACTTTTGCGTGAAGCTTTCATTACCCTTCAAATTAGGAAGGGAGGGCTTCAACTGCAAAGTACTATGAGTGAGGTGTTTTGCAACTCTATGTTCATGCATGCATGATGCTGATTCGGATGGCCATAGCATCAATGTGATCATATTCTTCGTTTGAGAGGGAGCCGTTTGTCTTTTCTTATGTGTATTTAGGACCCTTAATTACTACGAATGCTGGGAAAATGCTCGAATGAACCGCCGGGCAGATGCTCCTGGCAGAACTAGCTCTCCCATTGGCTAAGAGAGAGATGGGCCCCATAACAGTGCTGCCAAGTTTTCTAATTAAGCGGCGGAATACATATGAAAATACATAAAGCTTGGACCACGAAATAATTGCTCTGTGCATACACCAGACATGGGACCAGGAATTGAATGCGAAGACAATTCACCTAGCCCAAACCATCTCTCTCCATGCTTCTTCTCACGGCTTCTTCTCCAGCTTCTTCTCACGGCGCACGCCGGCATGACGACGAGCTAGAGCGCCGTCCGCTCATGGACTACGGGATCGAGGCTGCCGACGGCCGTTGCATATTTGACGTCGCGTCTCGTGCAGCGCTCGATGCGGAACCAAGCGAGAACGGCAACTGATGCGGAACCAGGCGAGACCGATTGGCTGAGGTGCAACTAGGCGAGGTCGCCAGCGTGGCGCGGCAATATCACTGTTTTGACTCGCCTCGGGCTGGAGCGCTTGAACGGAGGCGCCGCCGTCGACATTGACGATGCCTTCTTCATCCCCAGCCTAATCCCCACACGCGTCGCTGTCGCCACCCAGTTCCAACGCCAGCTGACCTGGCACCGTGGGGCACATGGCGTGTAGAGCTTCGGGCTGTCCCTGGCACTCGCCAAGAACGGTGGTTGAATCGGTGAGCAGCGGGAGTGTAGCACGGCGGTGGATAGGCTAGCTAGTGATCACGCTGATGAGAGACACGGCCTCGTGGTCTTGTGCGGATGAATTTGAGTATATGAGACGAAGTATGCGGGCAGACGCGAGGGAGCAGCAAAACAGCCAGGTGCAGCGGATGACCTGGAGTCCTGGTGGACACAGCAGCTCCGATGGCTCCCGGGCTCCGTCGGACAAGTGCGGCCGATTGACAGGGCGGGCGAGGCAGACTGCTCCCACGCAGCAGCTCCGGCGCTCCGACGGCCAGGTGCGGCCGCGGTCGAGGCGGACTGCTCCGACGCAGAAGCTCCGTCGGCCGGGTCATCTCCTTCCACGTCGACCTGTCCAGCATCTTCATGGAGCAGATGTACGTCAGCTTCTCGGCGTCCACGGGACTCCTGACGAGCTCGCACTACCGCATGGGGTGGAGCTTCAAGCTGGACGGCGGCGCGCCGCTGCTCAACCTATCGTCCCTCCAGTCACTGCCGCAGCCCAAGCCGGACATGAGGAGCAGGACGACGCGGATCCTGGCGTCGGTGTTCTCGGCGTTCGTGGCGCTGGTGCTGCTGGCCAGCGCGGGTGCCTACGGGGCGTACCGCTACGAGAACCGCGAGGTGATCGAGCCGTGGGAGCTGGACTACGGCCCGCACCAGTACAAGTACTCGGAGCTGAAGCACGCCAGTGACGCCACGCGGGGGTTCCGCGAGCGCGAGTTCCTCGGCTGCGGCGGCTTTGGCAAGGTGTACGGCGGGGTGCTCCCGGGCACGCAGTCCATCGGCCGGCTCCGCCACCGCAACCTCGTAGAGCTGCACGGGTGGTGTCGCCGGCGCACGCGCCGAACTGGTTGTCCTCGGGCCTCCCACCATGGTCCTCGAAGGCGGCACGGAGGCGGCCGACGAGCGCGTTGAGGCTGCCCCTGGCCTGGCGGAGCGGGCGCGCATGGGCACAGAGCCAAGGGCGGGCGGTGGTTGCGCAGGTACTGGTCAAACGCGTGCCAGTCCCGAGCTCCATGGACGGGCGGCGAGAGAGAGAGGATGAAGGTTACGGGCTCACGGCAGAGAATTAATACCCCATGGGGTCCATGTATTGTACCTAGCAATTACAACTCAAATTAACTATGGAAATACCCTGCCACCAGATTAGGACCACTCCTTACGTGGACCAATAGAATTTGGAGTTCCCATGGGTTCACATACCGCCGGGTTCTGAACCGAATGCTGATGGCATATGGTTGTATTTCTTCTCATATGTGAGCTTCGTACCATGTCAAACTTTTGAATCATGGCCCCATTTTATGTATATATTTGCACATTATTTATTCTTTTTTGTGTGTAGATCAAATGTGGTCATATTTTCGGATGAAACTTCACAGATGCACAAGATTCAACATAATGTAGCTCCATAATTTTAGTTTGCGTTTTTTAGAAATTTGGAAGTGTCATACTGTAACAGAGCTAGTCCGTTTACTTACAAAAGTGTAGATCTGATGTATATGGGTTTTTTATCTTCATATACGTGTGTACCATAGGTATTGTGTATGGACATCTAAACCGTACCAAACTCATGTTCCCCTATTTTGCCCATCGAGGCTATATCAACATGCAGTCGATAACGAACGAGGGTATAGTTCCCAGCCTTATGTTGATATGGTATCATAGCCCTTTTCTTCCCCGGCCTAGCTGCGATCGAGAAAACTGCGTTCCAGAGCCTGCCCCGTTCACTCCCAAAAACCACAACCAAAACTTCCTATTTATATTTATGCGGCTCATTTCATGCCTATGGCTCGGTGACCACGAGGCAATGTCGATGGTGACCATGCGTGGTTCTCGTCGACGGACTTGAGTTCCACCTCCATTGCATGTCGCCACACATGATCACCCAGAGCCGCTTCCAGGGTGGGTGGTTCGTCGGCCCTGATTAGGCAAAGAGTTTCTTCTTCCTATGATGGCTCCGTACAGGTTGGTGATCCGCCGGTAGCACATCGGCCTCTACGTGTCGCCGTCGAGATTGTCATCATGGGACAAAGGAGTGGCAGCTCCACTCGTGGGGGTGCGTCACCGTTTCCCCTTGATTCTCTGATGCGTCGCTTGTCGTGGGGGGCATTTCGCCTTGTTTCCCTGCCGCGACAGGACTTGCAGTGGGAAGATGAAACTCCCGCTCCTCAGAGTATTCGGTGGTGAACAACGGTGGAGAGGTGAGTGTCCACCCCTCACCTGACGCGTCCTAGTTCCAGGCGCAACGTTCCTTGAAGGCCACGTCCCACATGACATAGGTGCGCTTGCCGAGGCGGTAGGCCCTTGCGCCCTCCTTGTAACCGCAGATGAAGAAGGAGTGCTATGGTACAATGGACGCCTTTGCGTGCCGTCAGACTCAGAGTTGAAGCAAGTTATTCTGAAAGAAGCCCATGACACCCTTTACTCCATTCATACCGGAGGAACCAAGATGTACCAAGATTTGAAGGAACAATTTTGGTGGCACGGAATGAAGAGAGAAATTGGAAGCTACATCGCCAAATGCGACATCTGTCAAAGAGTCAAAGCAGAACATCAACGCCCCGCAGGACTGTTGCAACCCCTACAGATTCCCGAATGGAAGTGGGATTCCGTAGGAATGGACTTCATCACCGGACTGCCCAAATCAAGTAAAGGAAATGATTCCATCTGGGTAGTGGTCGACAGACTGACCAAAGTTGCCCACTTCATCCCTGTCAAGACCACCTATCAAAGACCAAGACTCGCAGAGTTATATATCTCAAGGATATTCAGCTTACACGGAACCCCGAAGTCGATAGTATCCGATAGAGGATCCCAATTCACCTCCAGATTCTGGCAGAAAGTACATGAAGGACTCGAAACTCGTCTGAATTTCAGCACCGCCTATCACCCGCAGACAGATGGACAGACTGAACGAGTCAATCAGATACTGGAAGATATGTTGAGAGCATGTGTGCTAGAGTATGGATCTAAGTGGGAAGACTGCTTGCCATATGCAGAATTCTCGTACAACAACAGCTATCAAGCTAGCTTGCAGATGGCCCCCTTTGAAGCACTATACGGAAGGAAGTGCCGTACCCCTCTGAATTGGTCGGAAGTAGGAGAGAGTCAAGTCTTTGGACCAGATATTCTCCGAGAAGCTGAAGAGAAGGTTCACAAGGTCCGCGAGTACCTCAAGACAGCCCAATCCAGACAGAAGAGCTACGCCGACAAGAGACGCCGAGAGATGACATTCGAGATCGGAGATTTCGTATATCTCAAAGTGTCCCCCCTTAAAGGAATGCAGAGATTCCAGCTTAGAGGAAAGCTTGCACCCCGATATGTCGGACCCTTCAAGGTCCTGAGTCGCCGAGGAGAAGTATCCTATCAACTGGAGTTACCGGAAGAAATGGCCGCGATGCACAATGTGTTTCACATCTCGTTACTCCGGAAGTGCTTAGAGGTACCTGAGAAGACCGAGGTTTTCAAGAACATCGATCATCGAGCTGTGGATATCAACTCAGATCTGACATACCGCGAAGTACCTATTCGCATCTTGGAAGAACACTACAAGAAAAGTTGCCATGGCCGACGAAGTTGAAGTCGCACCGTGGTTGCTGGTGTACCATGGCCGACGATTTTGGGTCTGTCCGTTGTGCATGTCAAAACGTTTTTTTCTCGTTTTTGAGGCCACCTAGCCCGACGAAACCGGCCAAAACGTTGCGTATGGTGGCCCGGGACGTGGTGCATCTCGAATTCTCGGGTTCGTCGGCCGAGTCAACGCAAATTCGCACCGCCGAGGGATGTAGGGCCCAGATGGCAGCCTCTCTGGCATTGTTTTTTTTCTCGATTGCGCCATCTCGTTCAACGCTCTCCGATCGAGCCGTTTACGATGTAGGATCATGGGTCCCGCATGTCATCCTCTATGAACCAAAATTCTTTCTATTCTTGGATTTTTTTTGACCCCTGATTTCTGGCTACTTCCTTTTTCTTTTGATCCCTTGCCGCCTTGGAAACGTTGATACCGCTGCTGCTAATTGGGACCCGCATGTCATCCTCTATGAGCAATCAACTTTCTTTTCTTGGAGTTTTTTTTGGCACCTCAAATTTGGTCACTTGCCTTTTTCTTTCGATCCCCTGCCGCCTCTCAAACGGTGATACCGCTGCCGCTAAATGGGACCCGCATGTCATCCTCTATGTACTATAAAACTTTCTTTTCTTGGATTTTTTTGGCACCTCATATTTGGTCACTTACCTTTTTCTTTCGATCCCCTGCCGCCTCTCAAACGGTGAGACCGCTGCTGCTAAATGGGACCCGCATGTCATCCTCTATGTGCTATAAAACTTTCTTTTCTTGGATTTTTTTTTGGAACCTCATATTTGGTCACTTGCCTTTTTCTTTCGATCCCGTGCAGCCTCTCAAACGGTGATACCGCTGCTGCTAAATGGGCCCCGCATGTCATCCTCTATGTACAATCAAGTTTCTTTTCTTGAATTATTTTTGGCTCCTGATATTTGGTCACTTGCATTTTTCTTTCGATCTCATGCCACGTTGAGGACCCTGCAGGCTCATGGGACCCGCATGTCATCCTCTATGTACAATAAAATTTCTTTTCTTGGATTATTTTTGGCTCCTGATATTTGGTCACTTGCCTTTTTCTTTCGATCCCGTGCTGCCTCTCAAACGGTGATACCGCTGCTGCTAAATGGGACTCGCATGTCATCCTCTATGTACACTCAAGTTTTTTTTCTTGAATTATTTTTGGCTCCTGATATTTGGTCACTTGCCTTTTTCTTTCGATCTCATGCCACGTTTAAAACGTTGAGGAACCTCGCCGGCTCATGGGACCCGCATGTCATCCTCTATGTGCTATAAAAGTTTATTTTCTTGGGTTTTTTTTCACCCTCTGAGTTTTGGCTATTTCCTTTTTCTTTTGATCCCCTGCCGCCTTGGAAACGTTGAGTAAGCTGCTGACTCATGGGACCCGCATGTCATCCTCTATGTACAATCAACTTTCTTTTTCTTTTGATCTCAAGCCGCATTTGAAACGTTGAGATCGCTGCTGCTAATTGGGACCCGCATGTCATCCTCTATGTACAATAAAGTTTCTTTTCTTGGATTATCTTTGGCTCCTGATATTTTGCCTTTTTCTTTCGATCTCATGCCGCCTTTGAAACGTCGAGTAAGCTGCTAGCTCATGGGTCCCGCATGTCATCCTCTACGAACAATAAAAGTTTCCTTTCCTTGGAGTTATTTTTGACCCCTAATTTCTGGCTATTTGCCTTTTTCTTTTGATCTCCTGCCCCCTTTGAAACGATGAGGACGCTGTTGGCAGGTCGGTCCCACATGTCATCCTCTCTGAACAATAAAAGTTTCCTTTGATGGATTTATTTTGAACCCCTAATTAATTTCGGGATATTTCCTTTTTTCCTTTGATCCCCTGCCGCCTTGGAATCGTTGAGGATGCCGCTGCCTCATGGGTCCCGCATGTCATCCTCTCGTAACGGTAAATGTTTCTTTTCTTGGATTTTGTTTACCAAATGATTTTTGGCTAATTTTTTCTTTCGATCTCCTGCCGCCTTTAAAACGTTGAGGACGCCGCTAGCTCACGGGTCCCACATGTCGGCCTCTATGAACAATAAACGCCGAGGATGCCGCTCGCCTCATGGGTCCCGCATGTCATCCTCTTAGAACGAAAATGTTTCTTTTCTTGGATTTTGTACCAACATATTTTTGGTTTATTTTTTCTTTCCATCCCCTGCCGCCTTTAAAACGTTGACGACGCTCGCCGGCTCATGGGTCCCCGATGTCGAGCCTCCCCGTACAAGAAACATATGATATCTTGATTATTTTGCGGACAATAAACAGTGTATTGCGCTCTGAGCTATATCAAACGGATAATTAAATCTTTATTTTTACATAAAAAAACTTGTATGTTGAATCTCCTTGTTTTTTTGTCTTTGCGAAGCATAGGAGTTTCCTGTTTTTTTTAGAAAATTCGGAACTTTCCTGTTTTGGAGTGGGCTGAAATTGTACGAGTCAAAAGGCCAAGCAGGATAGTTCGAAGGCCCGTATGTCCAGTATGCAGCCCAATTGAAATCTTTCTTCTTGGATTTTTTTCACCCCCGATTTCTCGGCTACTTCATTTTTCTTTTGGTTCTCGTACCGCCTTGGAAACGTTGAGACCGGCTGCTGCAAAATGGGACCCGCATGTCATCCTCTACGTACAATAAAATTTCTTTTCTTGGATTATTTTTGGCTCCTGATATTTGGTCACTTGCCTTTTTCTTTCGATCCCGCGCAGCCTCTCAAACGGTGAGATCGCTGCTGCTAAATGGGACCCGCATGTCATCCTCTATGTACAATCAAGTTTCTTTTCTTGAATTATTTTTGGCTCCTGATATTTGGTCACTTGCCTTTTTCTTTCGATCTCATGCCACGTTTGAAACGTTGAGGAACCTGCAGGATCATGGGACCCGCATGGCATCCTCTATGTACTATAAAAATTTCTTTTCTTCAATTATTTTTGGCTCCTCATATTTGGTCACTTGCCTTTTTCTTTCGATCTCATGCCACGTTTGAAACGTTGAGGAACCTGCTGGCTCATGGGACCCGTATGTCATCCTCTATGTACTATAAAAGTTCATTTTCTTTGTTTTTTTTCACCCTCTGATTTTTGGCTATTTCCTTTTTCTTTTGATCCCCTGCCGCCTTGAAAACGTTGAGTAAGCTGCTAGCTCATGGGACCCGCATGTCATCATCTATGTCCATCAACTTTATTTTCTTGGATTTTTTTTGACCCCTAATTTCTGGCTACTTTCTTTTTGTTTTGATCTCAAGCCGCATTTGAAACGTTGGGACCGCTGCTGCAAAATGGGACCCGCATGTCATCCTCTATGTAAATAAAGTTTCTTTTCTTGGATTATCTTTGGCTCCTGATATTTTGTCACTTGCCTTTTTCTTTCGATCTCATGCCGCCTTTGAAACTTTAAGTAAGCTGCCGGCTCATGGGTCCCGCATGTCATCCTCTACGAACAATAAAAGTTTCCTTTCTTGGAGTTATTTTTTACCCCTAATTTCTGGCTACTTGCCTTTTTCTTCCGATCTCATGCCCCCTTTGAAACGATGAGAACGTCGTTGGCAGAGTCGGTCCCACATGTCATCCTCTATGAACAATAAAATTTTCCTTTGATGGATTTATTTTGAACCCCTAATTAATTTCTCGGATATTTCCTTTTTTTCTTTTGATCCCGTGTCGTCTTGGAAACGTTGTGGATACCGCTGCCTCATGGGTCCCACATGTCATCATCTCGTAACGATAAATGTTTATTTTCTTGGATTTTTGATCAACTGATTTTTGGTTTATTTTTTCTTTCCATCCCCTGCCGCCTTTAAAACGTTGACGACGCTGCTGGCTCATGGGTCCCCGATGTCAGCCTCCCCGTACAAGAAACATGTGATATCTTGATTATTTTGCTCTGAGCTTTGCAAACGGATAAATTAAATCTTTATTTTTACATAAACAAACTTATATGTTGAATCTCCTTGTTTTTTGTTTTTGCGAAACATAGGACTTTCATGTTTTGTAGTGGGCTGAAATTGTACGAGTCAAAAGGCGTCCAGCACGATAGTTCGAAGGCCCAGATGGCAAGATGCAGCCCAATTGAAAAATATATTTTCTTGGATTTTGTTTTGACCCCCTGATTTCTGGCTACTTCCTTTTTCTTTTGATCCCTTGCTGCCTTGGAAACGTTGAGGCCGCTGCTGCTAAATGGGTCCCGCATGTCATCCTCTATGTACAATAAAATTTCTTTCTTCGATTATTTTCGGGTCCTAATATTTGGTCACTTGCCTTTTTCTTTCGATTTCATGCCGCCTTTGAAACGTTGAGGAAGCTGCTGGAACATGGGTCCCGCATGTCATTCTCTATGAACAATAAAAGTTTCCTTTCTTGGAGTTATTTTTTACCCCTAATTTCTGGCTACTTCCTTTTTCTTTTGATCCCCTGCCGCCTTTGAAACGTTGAAGACTTTGCTGGATCATGGGTCCCACATGTCAGCCTCTATGAACAATAAACATTTCCTTTCTTGGAGTTATTTTGTACCCCTAATTTCTGGCTATTTGCCTTTTTTTCTTTCGATCCCCGACCGCCTTCTAAATGTAGAGGACGCTGCTCGGCTCGTGGGTCCCGGATGTCAGCCTCCATGGACAATAAACCTCTCCTTTGTTGGATTTATTTTTCACCCTCTCGATTTTGGCTATTTCCTTTTATTTTGATCCACTGCCGCCTTGGAAACATTGAGTTAGCTGCTGACACATGGGGCCCGCATGTCATCCTCTATGTACAATCAACTTGCAAGATCTTCGAGCGAAAGAGCTTGTATTAGTGGGACCCATATGTCAACCTCTATGTACAGTAAAAGTTTCATTTCTTGGATTATTTTTAGCTCCTGATATTTGGTCACTTTCCTTTTTCTTTCGATCTCAAGACGCCTCTGAAACGTTGAGTAAGGTGCTGGCTCATGGGACCCACATGTCATCCTTTATGTACAATAAAGTTTCTTTTCTTGGATTTTTTTTACACCTGATTTTTGGTCACTTGCCTTGACGCTGCTGGCTCATGGGTCCCACATGTCAGCATCTATGAACAATAAACCTTTCCTTTGTTGGATTTATTGTTTACCCCTAATTTTTGGCTATTTGCCTTTTTCTTTTGATCCCCAGCGGCCTTTGAAAACGTTGAGGAACCTGCTGGCTCATGGAACCCGCATGTCATCCTCTATGTACTATAAAATTTCTTTTCTTGGTTTTTTTTCACCCTCTGACTTTTGGCTATTTCCTTTTTCTTTTGATCCCCTGCCGCCTTAGAAAAGTTGAGTAAGCTGCTGACTCATGGGACCCGCATGTCATCCTCTATGTACAATCAACTTTCTTTTTTTGTGTTTTTTTACCCCCTAATTTCTGGCTACTTTCTTTTTCTTTTGATCTCAAACCGCATTTGAAACGCTGAAACCGCTACTGCAAAATGGGACCCGCATGTCATCCTCTATGTACAATAAGTTTCATTTCTTGGATTATTTTTGGCTCCTGATATTTAGTCACTTGCCTTTTTTCTTTCGATCTCATGCCGCCTTTGAAACGTTGAGTAAGCTGCTGGCTCATGGGTCCCGCATGTCATCCTCTACGAACAATAAAAGTTTCATTTCTTGGAGTTATTTTTGACCCCTAATTTCTGGCTACTTCCTTTTTTCTTTTGATCCACTGCCTCCTTTGAAACGTTGAGGATTCTGCAGACTAATACAAGCTTTTTCTCTCCAAGATCTTGCAAGTTGATAGATTAAATCATAGAATTATTAGGATATGTTTTAAATTTCAAATCCACTTTATGAATTATTAAAAATACCGTTATCCATGTGGGTATGGAGCGATCAAGGATTTTCATATTGGGCATGAGCAGTTTCAAAAATTGGAACCCAATAATTCAAAATAAATAAAAACAACTTTTATGTAGAATCTCCGCGTTTTTTTTTGCCATTCATAGGATCTGTGTTTCATTAGAAAAGGGCCGAAATTGCATGAGCAGAAAGGCCCATTTGTAGTTATTGGGCTTCGACAGCCGGAGCAAGTAGGCCGATAGCAATTACCATGTAGATGACCGTTGGCAACCCAAAGTGAAATATTGGGCCCAACAGGGGAAGGCCGAACAAGACTATTTTCTAATTGGATGGTGGTACATGGCGTAATCCTCGCCAAAAAAAAGGTGGACACAAAGTTGCTGAAATTTGCCCATCTCGCGCCTAATATCGCCGCCGCGGCTCCGCTTCCGCCGCCGCCGCCATGCCTCGTCTCGCGTCGAGCTCGCGGTACTGCCGCGTCTCGGGCACGGGGAACCGCGGCGTCCGCGCGCGCCCCAAAGGTACGTATTACGCGGAGATACGTGACGGCGGCGAGCGCATCGGCCTCGGCATCTACGAGACCGCGCACGAGGCCGCGCGCGCGTACGACGCCGTGGCGTGGCGGCTCGGGCGCCCGCGATCGTCGATGAATTTCCATGACGTGTGGACGCGCCAGCAGGCCGAGGATCTCGCGCCGCCGCCGTACATCGTTAGACAGGAGGAACAGCGCCGCCGCCGTGAGACGGAGCGCCGTTTGCGCATCGCCGAGCGGGACGAGCGCGCGGCGCGCGAGTGGGCGGCCCGCTTCCCCGAGGACGTTGCCGCCGAGAACGAGCACTTCCGCAGACGGAGGGCGGAGAAGGCGACGAGACGGGCTGCGAAGAAGGAGGACCGTGCACGACGGAGGGCGGAGAAGGCGACGAAGCGGGCCTTCATCGAAGCTATTGCCGGCTCCATGCGCAGCATCAGCCCACAGCGCCAAAATATAGAGCCACTGCTGGAGTTGCTGTAATATGTTTGTCAGCAGGAGCTTACCTAATTAGTGAAAAAGATGTTCAGCGTGGGATTCGAAAAAAGATCTTCATGTTTTTTTCCTAGCGATCCTAGTTCGGACTTTTGATTGTGTTGGCTAGTGCATGTAGCTTGACACCTGTATTATGTGATCCTGATATGAGGATAAGAACACCTTCAGCTTGCATTGCTAATGGTGTCTACCTGCAGCAGATGGCGTACCTTCAATGGAGACTCGATGCAAGAGAGTTGGTACCGGTGAGCCTGCACTTGACATCATCGTGCCACCCGAAGTAGGTGGTGTATTGGGATTAGACCGATAAGCATAGCACCTTGCAAAGAACAAGATGATGCTAGTGTTGGTTAACGTGATTTTACGCCAAAAGTCATGTATGCTCAACAGGTGCCGTACCTAGTTTGGATATTGTGTTGTTACCCTTTTGTGGTTTGGTGTTTGTCCAACAGAGAAAGCTACTCTTTTCCCATGTAAGTGTTATTATGTGAACAAAAGTTGTATGTAAATATATATCGGTCAGAGAACCAAGATTGCATATTCTTGCCTGGTTATAACACATAAATCATAATAACAATTAAAGAGAAAAGGAACATTTGCCTTTGCAATGTGATTGTGCCAAGTAGATTAGACAACCAACCACAAACATTACAGGTCAACGACCAAACGCATGCGAAAGTCCTAAGGTAAGCTCCATAATATATGTTGAAACCAAAAGCCTAGAAACCATAAGAAACGTAGCTCCACATCACAGCTCCACGACAAGAAGCATACCGATCATAAAACATATATCAAGTCGGACAGCTCGCACCACCGGGTAAGCATCCATGGGGTCCGGCTCAAGAGCAAAGACCGTGTGAATGCCGCAAAATGTGGCTCTTGCCTCACCCCACCCATACATCTTATCATGGAACCTTACCAAATCAGCATGAATCATCTTGACATAAACATAGCTCCTCTCTCCATGCCGATGGGATTGAACAATGCGCCAGCTTGCGGTGCTTCAGCTTGTCAAACAAGATGCGGGAGATGACGAAGCATGCCGGCTGGTCTTTTGTAGTGACAATGGCTTGGAGTAGCCGGTCCCGTGAACCACCCAACCGGATCTTTAGAGCTTGAAGGACAGTCCGTGCCATATAAGCTACCGTTGCTAACTCCAGCTCGGGTTCGAGTGAATGACAACCGACATCTTGTCCTCGAGATGCAGATCCTTCTTGATCGGATTCAGCGGAATCATCACCACTACTTACAGGTGCATCAGGTTCTACAGAAGGCACATCAGGTACATGCTCCAGTTCATAGGAGTTGGGTGGGACAACACCGTTTGCTGAAATCTCTACAATACCAGCTCCAAGTTGACCACCAGTCTCTACAGAGGGTAAACCACCAATATCCACTTCAGAGGATTCTCGTGGCATGACACCTTTCGCTAGAGGCTCTACCCTACCAGCTCCAGGTCCACCACCAGTCAGTACCGTGGGCATAGTCATGACGGGTTCTACCAATACAAAACCTCCTTCGGGTGGCGTGGCAACTTCGGGTGCAGGATCATCGTAGCAACTCAAAGCATCAGCACCGAGCTACATCGGTCTTGACAATAGGTAAACCGTCTTGCTCCGAGCTCGTAGAATTCCCGTGGAACGACACCGTTCACTAGAGGCTCTACACTAGCAGCTCCAGCTGCACCACCAGTTTCTACAGCAGGGGGTAAACCCAATCCACAACCTTCTTCATGTGGCACGATGATGCAGGTATAGGCTCATCAGTACTGGTGTCTAGCTGCATCGGTCTCCATAGACAAGAAACAAGGTGGCATCGGAGGTTTAAAAGATCGGCATGCCATTTCACCTTTGTCATCAGACAATATAGAGTTTTCTTCAACTCTATGTTTCTGCAATAATAAGCACATGAACAGAAATTAGACCAGAGCATCTAGCCATCTAACAGGGGTAGCGGCAAAACAAGCGTCGGTCCATATGTTTACCTTGTCATCTGGGATATCAGAACACACGTATTTAGAAGTCATTTCACATAGCATCCGCTTTTTCGTTCCTTCCCTATGTCCATCCGGAATAAGTAATACTATTGATCACATAAAACTAATTAATCAAATATATGCATATGTTGAGAAGTTTGCACGGCAAATTGTGGGTTCTCGCTTTTATCACCTACGAATCGTCGTTCTATATATTTACCTTGTCATCCGGGATATCGAAGTCACGTAATGAGAAGTCATCTCACTAAGTATCGGTTTTTTCACTCTTTCCCCCCATCCATCTGCAATAAGAAGTACTATTGATCACATAAAGCTAATTCATTGAATATATGCATATGTTGAGAAGTTTGCACAACAAATTGTGGATTCTACTTCCAATCACCAAGTAATCTCGTGAGAAATGCATGATCAAGATATGTTTCTCCCTCTTGATCGACATCTGCATCTCCATTAAGACTAATCATCATGCGATGGTGCTCTTCAGAAGAGCGCATACACTTCCAATCACCAGACAAGCAAAAAATTGTTGATTCTAGTAATGCTTAATCAGCAGTGGCCATGGAACGACCACAGATCGACCAAGCAAAAAAAATCATCAGCCTACTGACCACCAGACAAAACAAACTAGGCCCATACATGGCCTCACAAATCATCATCAAACGTCGATCAAACTAGCAAGTTTGAACATGGATTACTAATTTATTTTCTGATAAAGTGAGTATATTAATATCGAAAGGTATTGATTACACCGAGCCTCTGCAACAACGCAATACCTTACCGGTAGTACGGATGCACATGGATTCCTAATACTCCCTCTGTTCGGTTTTAATTAGTCGACGCGAGGGAGAGAAGAAAATGAACTGTCGATGCTTTCAACTAGAGTCAATTAAATACGAACGGAAGAAGTACTTAGTAGTATTGACAAATATCCGGATCTAGTCTAAAAACAAATTGGCATGTAAATCCTAGTAGTCTACTAAACTAGGATCAATACCCTAGATTAGGGTTGCAAGCGGCGTCCGCGAATCGTCCCACAAAGCAGAAAATTAGAGCAAATAGTGGTTGAGATTAGAGCAGATTTAAAGCACTCGCACTGAAACTAGCTAGCCCGCTACCCACCCCGCTTGACACCCTGCCATAGTTGTGAATCTACACCAAATATTCAAACAAGGATGAGCAACCGCCAATAAAATTTTATCCGCACATCATCATCTCTACCATACAAAAGGGTATGGTGATTTCACATACAGCCATTGTTGCCGCGGGACGAGGATGAGTGATGCGCCGCGGAGAAGGTGCCTCACGCCTCTGTCGCCGCCGCCGTCGAAGAGGAAGTCGAAGCCGCGCGATTGTGGTCCGTCGCCGATATGGAGGTTGAGCTACTAGGGAAGAGGTGGAGGTGGAGGTAGAGATGGAGTGATGGTTTGTACTAGTGGCAGCCGGTGAGGTAGTTATAAATACAGCCTCTCTCTCTTTTTTGGCAAGGAATGCAGCTTCTCTTGGAAGGCAACGAGGCAACGCACTCCAGATTTCGTATATTACTATAATATAATATGGGCGGAGAAATTTGGACGCATCTGTGTTGTCTTGTCAAATGAATCACCAGGATTTGCTTTTAGTACTCCAGATTTGGGCGACCTGATGCGTGTAGTTGACACGTCCGTTGGGAACCCCAAGAGGAAGGTGTGATGCGCACAGCGGCAAGTTTCCCTCAGTAAGAAACCAAGGTTTAATCGAACCAGTAGGAGTCAAGAAGCACGTTGAAGGTTGATGGCGGCGGGATGTAGTGCGGCGCAACACCGCAGATTCCGGCGCCAACGTGGAACCTCGCACAACACAACCAAAGTACTTTGCCCCAACGAAACAGATGAGGTTGTCAATCTCACCGGCTTGCTGTAACAAAGGATTAACCGTATTGTGTGGAAGATGATTGTTTGCAGAAAACAGTAGAAACAAGTATTGCAGTAGATTGTATTTCAAGTATAGAGAATTGGACCGGGGTCCACAGCTCACTAGAGGTGTCTCTCCCATAAGATAAACAAGCATGTTGGGTGAACAAATTACAGTTGGGCAATTGACAAATAAAGAGGGCATGACCATGCACATACATATTATGATGAGTATAGTGAGATTTAATTGGGCATTACGACAAAGTACATAGACCGCTATCCAGCATGCATCTATGCCTAAAAAGTCCACCTTCAGAGTTATCATCCGAACCCCTCCGACATTAAGTTGCTAACAACGGACAATTGCATTAAGTATTGCGCGTAATGTAATCAGTAACTACATCCTTGAACATAGCACCAATGTTTTATCCCTAGTGGCAACAAGCACATCCATAATCTTAGAGATTTCTGTCACTTCCCAGCATTCACGGAGACATGAACCCACTATCGAGCATAAATACTCCCTCTTGGAGTTACAAGCATCTACTTGGCCAGAGCATCTACTAGTAACGGAGAGCATGCAAGATCATAAACAACACATAGATATAAATTGATAATCAACATAACAAGTATTCTCTATTCATCGGATCCCAACAAACGCAACATATAGAATTACAAATAGATGATCTTGATCATGTTCGGCAGCTCACAAGACCCGACAATTAAGCACATTGGGGAGAAGACAACCATCTAGCTACTGCCATGGACCCATAGTCCAGGGGTAGACTACTCACACATCACTCTGGAGGCAACCATGGCGGCGTAGAGTCCTCCGGGAGATGATTCCCCTCTCCGGCAGGGTGCCGGAGGCGATCTCCTGAATCCCCCGAGATGGGATTGGCGGCGGCGGCGTCTCTGGAAGGTTTTCCGTATCGTGGCTCTCGGTACTGGGGGTTTCGCGACGGAGGCTTTAAGTAGGCGGAAGGGCAGGTCAAGAGGCGGCACGAGGGGCCCACACCATAGGTCGGCGCGGCCAGGGCCTGGGCCGCGCCGCCCTAGGGTGTGGCCACCTCGTGGCCCCACTTCGTCTCCTCTTCGGTCTTCTGGAAGCTTCGTGGCAAAATAGGACCCCGGGCGTTGATTTCGTCCAATTCCGAGAATATTTCGTTACTAGGATTTCTGAAACCAAAAACAGCAGAAAACAAGAATCGGCACTTCGGCATCTTGTTAATAGGTTAGTTCCGGAAAATGCACGAATATGACATAAAGTGTGCATAAAACATGTAGATATTATCAATAATGTGGCATGGAACACAAGAAATTATCGATACGTCGGAGACGTATCAGCATCCCCAAGCTTAGTTCTGCTCGTCCCGAGCAGGTAAAACGATAACAAAGATAATTTCTGGAGTGACATGCCATCATAACCTTGATCATACTATTTGTAAAGCATATGTAGTGAATGCAGCGATCAAAACAATGTATATGACATGAGTAAACAAGTGAATCATAAAGCAAAGACTTTTCATGAATAGTACTTCAAGACAAGCATCAATAAGTCTTGCATAAGAGTTAACTCATAAAGCAATAATTCAAAGTAAAGGTATTGAAGTAACACAAAGGAAGATTAAGTTTCAGCGGTTGCTTTCAACTTATAACATGCATATCTCATGGATAATTATCAACATAGAGTAATATAATAAGTGCAATATGCAAGTATGTAGGAATCAATGCACAGTTCACACAAGTGTTTGCTTCTTGAGGTGGAGAGAAATAGGTGAACTGACTCAACATAAAAGTAAAAAGATGGTCCTCCATAGAGGAAAAGCATCGATTGCTATATTTGTGCTAGAGCTTTGATTTTGAAAACATGAAACAATTTTGTCAACGGTAGTAATAAAGCATATGTATCATGTAAATTATATCTTACAAGTTGCAAGCCTCATGCATAGTATACTAATAGTGCCCGCACCTTGTCCTAATTAGCTTGTACTACCGGATCATCGCAATGCACATGTTTTAACCAAGTGTCACAAAGGGGTACCTCTATGCCGCCTGTACAAAGGTCTAAGGAGAAAGCTCGCATTGGATTTCTCGCTATTGATTATTCTCAACTTAGACATCCATACCGGGACAACATAGACAACAGATAATGGACTCCTCTTTTATGCATAAGCATGTACCAACAATTAATAATTTTCTCATATGAGATTGTGGATATATGTCCAAAACTGAAACTTCCACCATGAATCATGGCTTTAGTTAGCTGCCCAATGTTCTTCTCTAACAATATGCATGCTTAACCATAAGGTGGTAGATCTCTCTTACTTCAGACAAGACGGACATGCATAGCAACTCACATGATATTCAACAAAGAATAGTTGATGGCGTCCCCGTAAACATGGTTATCGCACAACAAGAAACTTAATAAGAGATAAAGTGCATAAGTACATATTCAATACCACAATAGTTTTTAAGCTATTTGTCCCATGAGCTATATATTGCAAAGGTGAATGATGGAATTTTAAAGGTAGCACTCAAGCAATTTACTTTGGAATGGCGGAGAAATACCATGTAGTAGGTAGGTGTGGTGGACACAAATGGCATAGTGGTTGGCTCAAGTATTATGGATGCATGAGAAGTAATCCCTCTCGATACAAGGTTTAGGCTAGCAAGGTTATTTGAAACAAACACAAGGATGAACCGGTGCAGCAAAACTCACATAAAAGACATATTGTATACATTATAAGAATCTACACCGTCTTCCTTGTTGTTCAAACTCAATACTAGAAATTATCTAGACTTTAGAGAGACCAAATATGCAAACCAAATTTTAGCATGCTCTATGTATTTCTTCATTAATGGGTGCAAAGTATTTGATGCAAGAGCTTAAACATGAGCACAACAATTGCCAAGTATCACATTATCCAAGACATTTTAGCAAATTACTACATGTATCATTTTCCAATTCCAACCATATAACAATTTAACGAAGAAGAAACTTCGCCATGAATATTATGAGTAGAGCCTAAGGACATACTTGTCCATATGCTACAGAGGAGCGTGTCTCTCTCCCATACAGTGAATGCTAGGATCCATTTTATTCAAACAAAACAAAAACAAAAACAAACCGACGCTCCAAGAAAAGCACATAAAATGTGATGGAATAAAAATATAGTTTCAGGGGAGGAACCTCGATAATGTTGTCGATGAAGAAGGGGATGCCTTGGGCATCCCCAAGCTTAGACGCTTGAGTCTTCTTAGAATATGCAGGGGTGAACCACCGGGGCATCCCCAAGCTTAGAGCTTTCACTCTCCTTGATCATATTGCATCATACTCCTCTCTTGATCCTTGAAAACTTCCTCCACACCAAACTTAGAACAACTCATTAGAGGGTTAGTGGACAATAAAAATTAACATGTTCAGAGGTGACACAATCATTCTTAACACTTCTGGACATTGCATAAAGCTACTGGACATTAATGGATCAAAGAAATTCATCCAACATAGCAAAAGAGGCAATGCGAAATAAAAGGCAGAATCTGTCAAAACAGAACAGTTCGTATTGACGAATTTTATCAAGGCATCAGACTTGCTCAAATGAAAATGCTCAAATTTAATGAAAGTTGCGTACATATCTGAGGATCACTCACGTAAATTGGCATAATTTTCTGAGTTACCTACAAAGAAAACAGCCCAGATTCATGACAGCAAAGAAATCTGTTTCTGCGCAGTAATCCAAATCTAGTATGAACTTTACTATCAACGACTTTACTTGGCACAACAAAATACTAAACTAAGATAAGGAGAGGTTGCTACAGTAGTAAACAACTTCCAAGACACAAAATAAAAACAAAGTACTGTAGTAAAAACCATGGGTTGTCTCCCATGAGCGCTTTTCTTTAACGCCTTTCAGCTAGGCGCAGAAAGTGTGTATCAAGTATTATCAAGGGACGAAGTGTCAACATCATAATTTGTTATAATAATAGAATCAAAAGGTAACTTCATTCTCTTTCTAGGGAAGTGTTCCATACCTTTCTTGAGAGGAAATTGATATTTAATATTACCTTCCTTCATATCAATGATAGCACCAACGGTTCGAAGAAAAGGTCTTCCCAATATAATGGGACAAGATGCATTGCATTCAATATCCAAGACAACAAAATCAACGGGGACAAGGTTATTGTTAACGGTAATACAAACATTATAAACTTTCCCCAAAGGTTTCTTTGTAGAATGATCAGCAAGATTAACATCCAAATAACAATTTTTCAGCGGTGGCAAGTCAAGCATATTATAGATTTTCTTAGGCATAACGGAAATACTTGCACCAAGATCACATAAAGCATTACAATCAAAATCTTTAACCTTCATCTTAATGATGGTCTCCCAATCATCCTCTAGCTTTCTAGGAATAGAGGCTCCGCGCTCTAGTTTCTCTTCTCTAGCTTTTATGAGAGCATTTGTAATATGTTGCGTGAAAGCCAAATTTATAGCACTAGCATTAGGACTTTTAGCAAGTTTTTGCAAGAACTTTATAACTTCAGAGATGTGGCAATCATCAAAATTCAAACCATTATAATCTAAAGCAATGGGATCATCATCCCCAATGTTGGAAAAAATTTCAGCAGCTTTATCACAGGCAGTTTCAGCAGTTTTAGCAGTTTCAGGCAGTTTCTCGCGCTTTGCATTAGATGTGGAAACATTGCTAACACCAATTCTTTTATTAGTAATAGTAGGAGGTGCAGCAACATGTGAAGAATCAACATTACTTGTGGTGGTAATAGTCCAAACTTTAGCTACATTCTTCTCTTTAGCTAGTTTTTCATTTTCTTCTCTATCCCACCTAGCACGCAATTCGGCCATCAATCTTATATTCTCATTAATTCAAACTTGGATGGCATTTGCTGTAGTAACAATTTTATTTTCAATATCCCTATTAGGCATAACTTTCGATTTCAAAAGATCAACATCAGCAGCAAGACTATCGACTTTAGAAGCAAGTATATCAATTTTCCCAAGCTTTTCTTCAACAGATTTGTTAAAGGCAGTTTGTGTACTAATAAATTCTTTAAGCATGGCTTCAAGTCCAGGGGGTGTATTCCTATTATTATTGTAAGAATTCCCATAAGAATTAGCATAACCGTTACCATTATTATAAGGATATGGCCTATAGTTATTACTAGAATTGTTCCGATAAGCATTGTTGTTGAAATTATTATTTTTAATGAAGTTTACATCAACATGTTCTTCTTGTGCAACCAATGAAGCTAACGGAACATTATTAGGATCAACATTAGTCCTATCATTCACAAGCATAGACATAATAGCATCAATCTTATCACTCAAGGAAGAGGTTTCTTCGACAGAATTTACCTTCTTACCTTATGGAGCTCTTTCCGTGTGCCATTCAGAGTAGTTGATCATCATATTATCAAGAAGCTTTGTTGCTTCACCAAGAGTGATGGACATAAAGGTACCTCCAGCAACTGAATCCAATAGGTTCCGCGAAGAAAAATTCAGTCCTGCATAAAAGGTTTGGATGATCATCCAAGTAGTCAGACCATGGGTTGGGCAATTTTTAACCAAAGATTTCATTCTTTCCCATGCTTGTGCAACATGCTCAGTATCTAATTGTTTAAAATTCATTATGCTACTCCTCAAAGATATAATTTTAGCAGGGGGATAATATCTACCAATAAAAGCATCCTTGCATTTAGTCCAGGAATCAATACTATTCTTAGGCGAGAGATAGCAACCAATCTTTAGCTCTTCCTCTTAATGAGAAAGGAAACAATTTCAATTTAATAATATCACCATCTACATCCTTATACTTTTGCATTTCACATAGTTCAACAAAATTATTAAGATGGGCAGCAGCATCATCAGAACTAACACCAGAAAATTGCTCTCGCATAACAAGATTCAGTAAAGCAGGTTTAATTTCAAAGAATTCTGCTGTAGTAGCAGGTGGAGCAATAGGTGTGCATAAGAAATCATTATTATTTGTGGTTGTGAAATCACACAACTTAGTATTTTCAGGGGTGGCCATTTTAGCAGTAGTAAATAAAGCAAACTAGATAAAGTAAATGCGAGTAACTAATTTTTTGTGTGTTTTTGATATAGCAAACAAGATAGCAAATAAAGTAAAACTAGCAACTAATTTTTTTTTGTATTTTGATATAATGCAGCAAACAAAGTAGTAAATAAAACTAAGCAAGACAAAAACAAAGTAAAGAGATTGGGAAGTGGAGACACCCCTTGCAGCGTGTCTTGATCTCCCCGGCAACGGCGCCAGAAATTTGCTTGATGCGTGTAGTTGACACGTCCGTTGGGAACCCCAAGAGGAAGGTGTGATGCGCACAGCGGCAAGTTTCCCTCAGTAAGAAACCAAGGTTTAATCAAACCGAGTAGGAGTCAAGAAGCACGTTGAAGGTTGATGGCGGCGGGATGTAGTGCGGCGCAACACCGGAGATTCCGGCGCCAACGTGGAACCCGCACAACACAACCAAAGTACTTTGCCCCAACGAAACAGTGAGGTTGTCAATCTCACCGGCTTGCTGTAACAAAGGATTAACCGTATTGTGTGGAAGATGATTGTTTGCGAGAAAACAGTAAAACAAGTATTGCAGTAGATTGTATTTCAGTATAGAGAATTGGACCGGGGTCCACAGTTCACTAGAGGTGTCTCTCCCATAAGATAAACAGCATGTTGGGTGAACAAATTACAGTTGGGCAATTGACAAATAAAGAGGGCATGACCATGCACATACATATTATGATGAGTATAGTGAGATTTAATTGGGCATTACGACAAAGTACATAGACCGCTATCCAGCATGCATCTATGCCTAAAAAGTCCACCTTCAGGTTATCATCCGAACCCCCTCCAGCATTAAGTTGCTAACAACAGACAATTGCATTAAGTATTGCGCGTAATGTAATCAGTAACTACATCCTTGAACATAGCACCAATGTTTTATCCCTAGTGGCAATAGCACATCCATAATCTTAGAGATTTCTGTCACTTCCCCAGATTCACGGAGACATGAACCCACTATCGAGCATAAATACTCCCTCTTGGAGTTACAACCATCTACTTGGCCAGAGCATCTACTAGTAACGGAGAGCATGCAAGATCATAAACAACACATAGATATAAATTGATAATCAACATAACAAGTATTCTCTATTCATCGGATCCCAACAAACGCAACATATAGAATTACAAATAGATGATCTTGATCATGTTCGGCAGCTCACAAGACCCGACAATTAAGCACAATGGGGAGAAGACAACCATCTAGCTACTGCTATGGACCCATAGTCCAGGGGTAGACTACTCACACATCACTCCGGAGGCGACCATGGTGGCGTAGAGTCCTCCGGGAGATGATTCCCCTCTCCGGCAGGGTGCCGGAGGCGATCTCCTGAATCCCCCGAGATGGGATTGGCGGCGGCGGTGTCTCTGGAAGGTTTTCCTTATCGTGGCTCTCGGTACTGGGGGTTTCGCGACGGAGGCTTTAAGTAGGCGGAAGGGCAGGTCAAGAGGCGGCACGAGGGGCCCACACCATAGGTCGGCGCGGCCAGGGCCTGGGCCGCGCCGCCTAGGGTGTGGCCACCTCGTGGCCCCACTTCGTCTCCTCTTCGGTCTTCTGGAAGCTTCGTGGCAAAATAGGACCCTGGGCGTTGATTTCGTCCAATTCCGAGAATATTTCGTTACTAGGATTTCTGAAACCAAAAACAGCAGAAAACAGCAACTGGCACTTCGGCATCTTGTTAATAGGTTAGTTCTAGAAAAATTATCAATTACGTAAAGTGTGCATAAAACATGTAGATATTATCAATAATGTGGCATGGAACACAAGAAATTATCGATACGTCGGAGACGTATCACGACCCAAAGAAGTAGAGATAGTAATGTACGCCATCTAGCTGCACGCTATCAAATCAAATAAATGGTCATGCCATTTACTTTTAAGATGGTGCAGCAGTTATTCTGACCAAAGAAACATGCACGTCTGCTGATTATTTTGATAGTACTACTAGTAGTACTAATATTTCTGATGGGTATACATTTACCATCCGCTAGCAAAGATTGTTTGGCACATTGTTCTTATGGCTTTCAACATCACACCCCTTAATAATATTATTAATCAATGTTTGGGAAATTAATTGAGTGTGTTAATAAAAAATTAAAACCCACAAATCCAACTGTAATATTTTTAGGGCCATATGAAGGACAAGGAATGATTTTAAATGCCATATGGAGTACCTCCAACCATGTGAAATATTGTTCTGTCATGCAGGTGATACCCATGGCTTCGCATTAAATCGTATGTTGTCCTACATACAGTCAACTATAAAGTACCACGATTTGGTTTTTGGGTGCAACCGGCTAGAGAATGATGCACGGGTTTGTACAGCCAGTACAATGATAGGATGTTGATGTGTATATGTAAGAATCATACACTAGAATGTCTTCTATGTTTAGATGGCTGATCTACGTTTATACTTTCTGTGATCCATGAGGTTAAGACCTTTGTACTGTAATAAAGATTGCTAAATAGCAGTATATATATGCCTCTAGGGACACTGAAACAGCCAAACAACCATGCATGTGTATAGACCGTATTTGATCAAATTACAAGAAGCACCTGGGTTCATGCAAATAGCATCAATTTATCACCTAAGTACATTAGCTATAAATAGTTAAATAGGAGTCAAGACCAACTGAGCGTTGGTGTAGCTTGGGATGAACCAAAACTCTGATTGTCTTTGTTCCACTCCAGCGCGTTGGTGTAGCTTGGGATGAACCAAAACCCCGTATGCCAGTTGGCCGCTGGACCGCTGCTTGAGAAAGAGATGCTTTGGTGGTCTTCGCCATTTAGGTCGAAGCGGAAAATTTCTTGATGTGATGTGTCAAACTTAGAGCCAATGGCCCGAGGCGTGGTGTAGATGCAGTTTCTTCTTGTCAAATATCCTGGGGGAAATGTTGCACCACCCACTGGCATGAAAATCGGATAGTTCAACCCAAGGAACATAGAATAGTCTCCAAGATTAGTAACCCTTTTCCACGGGTTGGTCGGAAGTAACCGACTAGTGTCATTCGAGAATACAATGCAGGTATACCCCGAATAGCTGTGAACAGCGCGACCGCAATGGACAGAAGGGGTACTATCATAATGAGTTGGAGCACCGTCAGCGTCAAAATCCATTACGCCACGTGCATAGACCAGGAGAAGTCTAGAACGATCTTGAGATCTTGCCAGCCACCACGTACGACTATTAGAGTCAAAATCATCATCGTCATCAAATCCAGCCGTCCACGGAATGAATGGAGCAGGGAGCACTATAGGACCTTGAAAAAGGAAAGAACACGTCACATGAAAATATATTTCATGATTTATCTACTAGTGATATTGATTTGATATTGTAGATGCCAATACTAGTACTTTATAAAATCATGGTCGAACATAAGATGGTTTGAAATATATTTCGAACATCTTGGTAAAACTTCATATGGATTTAAAACATGTTCCCCAAAATATTGGTCCAAATTTTAGATGGTTTGAATATAGTACTCCTTATTCTCTAGAACCGGGGGAATATAAACATATGAAAGTCTTTATCATTATTGCATGGCACCTTTATTTATTCTATTTCTACTCTACCTTAAATTTTCCAGGGAGTAATAATAAAGAAACTTAATTACTAGGGGGCCTTTTTCCTACGGAACAACATGCACATTAGACCATACTAAAATTACTATAGATGTTAAATTCTATATATGTCCATACCACAAGAGGGTTATGGTGTGCGCCTATGGAATTCCTTTAAGCCAAAAGATGCCAAGACAGTTCAACAAATAAGAGGTGAAATACTATATAAGTTACGTATAAAAAAAGATAGGGAGGAAATGTTACCAAATTGATTAGGATCCCATGCATAAACATTTCCAAGCCCAGTAACGGCGAACACAAGTCCGTTATGTATAATTGCATCGCAGTATATGGCGCCGTACTGAAACTGGTTTTCAAGATATATCCATGTACGAGGATATTCGCCATGGAGGTAGGCAATTGCAAAGTCGAAGATTGCGACAAGGGAGAAATCTTTATACCCCCTAGCAGCTGTAGGAACTTGGCAAATAGCTATCTTCTGCAGTTGAATAGCATCACCCTCATACTCCAATATAAGTGGATTGCATGTGGTTTCAAACTTCTTCGTCAAAGATGGAAGCTTAATCTTGCGATGAGTGTAGACATTGAGGAGGTTCCACTTGCCTTTGGGGCCAACCATGGCGATCCAATCTCCATTGGCGCATGCCCGCTCCTCATCCTTACCGTGTGGCATTAGGCAATCATAGGAGAACCTGTCCAGCGGCACTAGTTTGCACTTGCTGTGCACCGACAAATCCTCCTTGAACTCCCATGGTTTATCCGCCGGGTCACAACAGATAACACATGGAAGGCCAAACGGCTGAGAAGCAGGCAGAGTGGTACTGTATTTGGCTGACTGAAGAATACTTTTGGAGGAACCGACTAGGGACGCGGCGGTGATGGCGTCGCACTGGCTGATGAGTGATACGCGTACAACACGCGTCCGTTGGGAACCCCAAGAGGAAGGTGTGATGCGTACAGCGGCAAGTTTTCCCTCAGTATGAAACCAAGGTTTATCGAACCAGTAGGAGCCAAGAAGCACGTTGAAGGTTGATGGCGGCGGGATGTAGTGCGGCGCAACACCAGGGATTCCGGCGCCAACGTGGAACCTGCACAACACAACCAAAGTACTTTGCCCCAACAAACAGTGAGGTTGTCAATCTCACCGGCTTGCTGTAACAAAGGATTAGATGTATAGTGTGGATGATGATTGTTTGCAGAAAAACGAGTAGAACAAGTATTGCAGTAGATTGTATTTCGAGTATAGAGAATTGGACCGGGGTCCACGAGTTCACTAGAGGTGTCTCTCCCATAAGATAAACAGCATGTTGGGTGAACAAATTACGGTTGGGCAATTGACAAATAAAGAGGGCATGACCATGCACATACATATTATGATGAGTATAGTGAGATTTAATTGGGCATTACGACAAAGTACATAGACCGCTATCCAGCATGCATCTATGCCTAAAAAGTCCACCTTCGAGTTATCATCCGAACCCCTCCGGTATTAAGTTGCTAACAACGGACAATTGCATTAAGTATTGCGCGTAATGTAATCAGTGACTACATCCTTGAACATAGCACCAATGTTTTATCCCTAGTGGCGACCAGCACATCCATAACCTTAGAGGTTCCTGTCACCCCTCCAGATTCACGGAGACATGAACCCACTATCGAGCATAAATACTCCCTCTTGGAGTTACTAGCATCAACTTGGCCAGAGCATCTACTAATAACGGAGAGCATGCAAGATCATAAACAACACATAGACATAACTTTGATAATCAACATAACAAGTATTCTCTATTCATCGGATCCCAACAAACGCAACATATAGAATTACGGATAGATGATCTTGATCATGTTAGGCAGCTCACAAGATCCGACAATTAAGCACAATGGGGAGAAGACAACCATCTAGCTACTGCTATGGACCCATAGTCCAGGGGTAGACTACTCACACATCACTCCGGAGGCGACCATGGCGGCGTAGAGTCCTCCGAGATGGGATTGGCGGCGGCGGCGTCTCTGGAAGGTTTTCCGTATCGTGGCTCTCGGTACTGGGGGTTTCGCGATGGAGGCTTTAAGTAGGCGGAAGGGCAGGTCAGGAGGCGGCACGAGGGGCCCACACCACAGGGCCGCGCGGCCAAGGGGGGGGGGGCGCCGCCCTAGGGTGTGGCCACCTCGTGGCCCACTTCCTCTCCTCTTCGGTCTTCTGGAAGCTTCGTGGCAAAATAGGACCCTGGGCGTTGATTTCGTCCAATTCCGAGAATATTTCGTTACTAGGATTTCTGAAACCAAAAATAGCAGAAAACGAGCAACGGCACTTCGGCATCTTGTTAATAGGTTAGTTCCGAGAAAATGCACGAATATGACATAAAGTGTGCATAAAACATGTAGATAACATCAATAATGTGGCATGGAACATAAGAAATTATCGATACGTTGGAGACGTATCAGCATCCCCAAGCTTAGTTCTCGCTCGTCCCGAGCAGGTAAAACGATAACAAAGATAATTTCTGGAGTGACATGCCATCATAACCTTGATCATACTATTTGTAAAGCATATGTAGTGAATGCAGCGATCAAAACAATGTATATGACATGAGTAAACAAGTGAATCATAAAGCAAAGACTTTTCATGAATAGTACTTCAAGACAAGCATCAATAAGTCTTGCATAAGAGTTAACTCATAAAGCAATAATTCAAAGTAAAAGCATTGAAGCAACACAAAGGAAGATTAAGTTTCAGCGGTTGCTTTCAACTCATAACATGTATATCTCATGGATATTGTCAACATAGAGTAATATAATAAGTGTAATATGCAAGTATGTAGGAATCAATGCACAGTTCACACAAGTGTTTGCTTCTTGAGGTGGAGAGAAATAGGTGAACTGACTCAACAATGAAAGTAAAAGAATGGTCCTCCATAGAGGAAAAGCATCGATTGCTATATTTGTGCTAGAGCTTTGATTTTGAAAACATGAAACAATTTTGTCAACGGTAGTAATAAAGCATATGTATCATGTAAATTATATCTTACAAGTTGCAAGCCTCATGCATAGTATACTAATAGTGCCCGCACCTTGTCCTAATTAGCTTGGACTACCGGATCATCACAATGCACATGTTTTAACCAAGTGTCACAAGGGGTACCTCTATGCCGCTGTACAAAGGTCTAAGGAGAAAGCTCGCATTGGATTTCTCGCTATTGATTATTCTCAACTTAGACATCCATACCGGGACAACATAGACAACAGATAATGGACTCCTCTTTTATGCATAAGCATGTAACAACAATTAATAATTTTCTCATATGAGATTGAGGATATATGTCCAAAACTGAAACTTCCACCATGGATCATGGCTTTAGTTAGAGGCCCAATGTTCTTCTCTAACAATATGCATGCTTAACCATAAGGTGGTAGATCTCTCTTACTTCAGACAAGACGAACATGCATAGCAACTCACATGAAATTCAACAAAGAGTAGTTGATGGCGTCCCCAGTGAACATGGTTATCGCACAACAAGCAACTTAATAAGAGATAAAGTGCATAAGTACATATTCAATACCACAATAGTTTTTAAGCTATTTGTCCCATGAGCTATATATTGCAAAGGTGAATGATGGAATTTTAAAGGTAGCACTCAAGCAATTTACTTTGGAATGGCGGAAAATACCATGTAGTAGGTAGGTATGGTGGACACAAATGGCATAGTGGTTGGCTCAAGTATTTTGGATGCATGAGAGGTATTCCCTCTCGATACAAGGTTTAGGCTAGCAAGGCTATTTGAAACAAACACAAGGATGAACCGGTGCAGCAAAACTCACATAAAAGACATATTGAAAACATTATAAGACTCTACACCGTCTTCCTTGTTGTTCAAACTCAATACTAGAAATTATCTAGACCTTAGAGAGACCAAATATGCAAACCAAATTTTAGCATGCTCTATGTATTTCTTCATTAATAGGTGCAAAGTATATGATGCAAGAGCTTAAACATGAGCACAACAATTGCCAAGTATCACATTACCCAAGACATTTATAGCAATTACTACATGTATCATTTTCCAATTCCAACCATATAACAATTTAACGAAGAAGAAACTTCGCCATGAATACTATGAGTAGAAACTAAGGACATACTTGTCCATATGCTACAGCGGAGCGTGTCTCTCTCCCACAAAGTGAATGCTAGGATCCATTTTATTCAAACAAAACAAAAACAAAAACAAACCGACGCTCCAAGCAAAGCACATAAGATGTGATGGAATAAAAATATAGTTTCAGGGGAGGAACCCGATAATGTTGTCGATGAAGAAGGGGATGCCTTGGGCATCCCCAAGCTTAGACGCTTGAGTCTTCTTAGAATATGCAGGGGTGAACCACCGGGCATCCCCAAGCTTAGAGCTTTCACTCTCCTTGATCATGTTGCATCATACTCCTCTCTTGATCCTTGAAAACTTCCTCCACACCAAACTTAGAACAACTCATTAGAAGGTTAGCGACAATAAAAATTAACATGTTCAGAGGTGACACAATCATTCTTAACACTTCTGGACATTGCATAAAGCTACTGGACATTAATGGATCAAAGAAATTCATTCAACATAGCAAAAGAGGCAATACGAAATAAAAGGCAGAATCTGTCAAAACAGAACAGTTCGTATTGACGAATTTTATCGAGGCACCAGACTTGCTCAAATGAAAATGCTCAAATTGAATGAAAGTTGCGTACATATCTGAGGATCACTCACGTAAATTGGCATAATTTTCTGAGTTACCTACAGAGAAAACAGCCCAGATTCGTGACAGCAAAGAAATCTGTTTCTGCGCAGTAATTCAAATCTAGTATGAACTTTTCTATCAACGACTTTACTTGGCACAACAAAACACTAAACTAAGATAAGGAGAGGTTGCTACAGTAGTAAACAACTTCCAAGACACAAAATAAAAATAAAGTACTGTAGTAAAAACCATGGGTTGTCTCCCATAAGCGCTTTTCTTTAACGCCTTTCAGATAGGCGCAGAAAGTGTGTATCAAGTATTATCAAGAGACGAAGTGTCAACATCATAATTTGTTCTAATAATAGAATCAAAAGGTAACTTCATTCTCTTTCTAGGGAAGTGTTCCATACCTTTCTTGAGAGGAAATTGATATTTAATATTACCTTCCTTCATATCAATGATAGCACCAACAGTTCGAAGAAAAGGTCTTCCCAATATAATGGGACAAGATGCATTGCATTCAATATCCAAGACAACAAAATCAACGGGGACAAGGTTATTGTTAACGGTAATGCGAACATTATCAACTTTCCCCAAAGGTTTCTTTATAGAATGATCAGCAAGATTAATATCCAAATAACAATTTTTCAGCGGTGGCAAGTCAAGCATATTATAAATTTTCTTAGGCATAACGTAAATACTTGCACCAAGATCACATAAAGCATTACAATCAAAATCTTTAACCTTCATCTTAATGATGGGCTCCCAACCATCCTCTAGCTTTCTAGGAATAGAGGCTTCGCGCTCTAGTTTCTCTTCTCTAGCTTTTATGAGAGCATTTGTAATATGTTGCGTGAAGGCCAAATTTATAGCACTAGCATTAGGACTTTTAGCAAGTTTTTGCAAGAACTTTATAACTTCAGAGATGTGGCAATCATCAAAATTCAAACCATTATAATCTAAAGCAATGGGATCATCATCCCCAATGTTGGAAAAAATTTCAGCGGTTTTATCACGAGCGGTTTCAGCAGTTTTAGCAATTTCAGGCAGTTTTGTACGCTTTGCACTAGGAGTAGAAACATTGCCAACACCAATTATTTTACCATTAATAGTAGGAGGTGCAGCAACATGTGAAGAGTCAATATTACTTGTGGTGGTAATAGTCCAAACTTTAGCTACATTCTTCTCTTTAGCTAGTTTTTTATTTTCTTCTCTATCCCACCTAGCACGCAATTCAGCCATTAATCTTATATTCTCATTAATTCTAACTTGGATGGCATTTGCTGTAGTAGTAATTTTGTTATCTAAATCCTCAGGCTTAGCAGCCATTTTATTAATTAAAGAAGATTGTGATGCAGACATGTATGAGATTCGGTTTTCAGCATTAGCAAGTTTAGTTTGCAACCCCGAAATCTCCCTATTCAGATTTTCAAGTTGATTCCCTATGTTCTTCAACAAGGTAGATTGCTCATTCATAGTTTTAGTAAACAATTTATTTTGCTCATATTGTGATTGAATAAAGCTTTTGGTGGATCTTTCAATTTCTAGCATCTTTTCCTCATTAGGTGAAACATATTTATAACTATATAAAAGCTGAGCCACTTTGCTCAAACCATAGCAGTTTGGGCATTGTATTTTTACTGTAGATGGCATCAATTACTGTAGATCCGCTCAGTTTTTGGTTTTCCTTGCCATTTTCTTTACGTGTCAAATCCTGCAATTACCGGCAGTTTCTCGGTTGCCTTCCGGTTCCTCTGCTGGTCTTCGTAGTATTTTTTTTCCTGCCTTCCGGTAATCCCTGCAGTCTCCCGGTTATATTTCATAGATAGATTAAATCTGGTGGTAGCGTCTGCTTTGCCTTCCTATAACCTAGCGGTGGCCCCCCCATGTGTACTTTGCTCAAACCATAGCAGTTTGGGCATTGTATTTTTACTGTAGATGGCATCAATTACTGTAGATCCGCTCAGTTTTTGGTTTTCCTTGCCATTTTCTTTACGTGTCAAATCCTGCAATTACCGGCAGTTTCTCGGTTGCCTTCCGGTTCCTCTGCTGGTCTTCGTAGTATTTTTTTTCCTGCCTTCCGGTAATCCCTGCAGTCTCCCGGTTATATTTCATAGATAGATTAAATCTGGTGGTAGCATCTGCTTTGCCTTCCTATAACCTAGCGGTGGCCCCCCCATGTGTCAGCGCTTATCATCCTCGGTTCGGTCGTGGGTACATGGTAGGTTCTCGATGGGTCACCGTTTGAATGATCTTTCTCGACTTTTCCGTGTATGATCGTTGTGCATCTCCTGTCTTTTCACGCCCCGTCTACTCCGGCGCCACCACGAGCCACCGCCGTTTTCTCTCCCCTTGACTCTCAGACCCTGCTCTGCTCTTCTTCATACCTCGATCCCCTTCTCGCGATCCAGTCCCCTCGCCGTGGCACGGCACGGTGGCAAGCGGTACCAGCCGGCTCGTGGACAAGAGCGGCCCCGGTAACCGGCGAAGGAACATGGGATGCCTCGACTGCTTTGCATCCAAAGCTGGAGATGGATACGGAGGAGAAGCAAGAGGAGGGGCATTAACCGGTGGATATTGAGGAAGTCAGATGGACGCCGAGACCAAGGGGGGGCGGACAGCAGGAGCACGAGGTGCCCGGCGGTCGCGGCGGCCGCCTTAACAGCTGAGCTCCCGAAGTTCCGAGGGATACGTCGCGATGGGAAGCTCCGCCAGACCTGGCGGACAAGGCCTGGATCGACACCGGCAAGCCGCTCCAGGCAAGACTCCTCTACCTCAAGAAGAAGGGGCACCGGAAGGCCGGTGTCCGCAGGTAAGATCTCTCTCTCTCCCTGCCTTAGAGGTCCGGGTGCAGGTCCGTCGAAATCGGCGAGGGAGGGGCCTTCGGCACAGCTGCCGTTGGACGCATCTTCTCCATCGAAGTCAGAGAGACGTCAGTCGTCAATGACGCAAGGGTACCTGATGCGACGTCGCTGATGATTGCCACAGTTGTGCCTCCGCTCCTCCTTACACCACCAGAACGTACGCGAGCGCGTGAGCCAGGGCCAATGCTATTTGGGCTTTTTGCACGGTGAGATTTCTGTTCTGGAGTCTGGACAGTGGTAGTGAATCCCGAATCCCCTCTCCTCCATGGACCTCCATCTCCAAATAAAACATTGGCAGTCTGTTTTTGTACGTTCAATGGCAACTCTGACTAGCTCCGCATCTGCTAATTTATTTCTCCCCAATTGATTCTCGCGTATTTTTACAGCTCTGTACCGCGCCCACTTACGTTTGAGGTTTGGGTGGTTTTATTTTTGGGAAAAGCTGGCCATCACCCGGGGGAAAACTAATCAAATCCTCCGCTTGACCGAGCACCAGTCCGAGCACCACGCGCCCCAGGTGAGGCCCACCTTATCGTCTGAGCCTCCGTTCGTTCCCCACCTCCTCCTCACCACATACTCTTCTTCCCCGCACGAGCAGGACGGCAACTTGGAGCTCGCGCGCCCGCCCCCCCCCGCGCCGCTGGCCGGCCCAGCTCTCTTCCTCACCGCCGGTAGGGCGACGCGCTGCCACCGGGCTCATGGCCGGCCTCCGCTACTCCTCCCTTCCACGGCCGCAGCTCCTCCTGGTCCCTGCTGCTCTGCTTCTCCTCCGCCGCCGGGTTGCTGCTCCTCCGCCGCCGCGCTGCTGCTCCTCCGCCACGCTTCGCTCCCGTGCCGCCGCACGCCTCCTGGTCCCTGCCGCCAGCGAAGACCACGCGCACCTCCTGCCCCTGCTGCCAGCGACGACCACGCGCGCCTCCAGGTGGTCCACACCGTCGAACTCCGTCCGGCGCTTCGCTCCCGCTCCCCAAGCGCCTCCTATCCCTGCCGCCGGCGACGACCTCGCGAGTCCCTGCCTAGGGCGGCGCTGCTGCGAGCGTCCCTGCTACAAAAGGTCGTTGGCCATGGAGCAAGCAGCTTGAGGCGGCCATGGCTTCGGAGAGCACCAAACTCGTCCTTTGCTACAACCCTATTGCAGCATCGCTTTTGTGGATTTCATTTCGACGAGTAGGTCTTTGCTACATACCAATATTTTGTATTGCTACTTTGGTTTTGTGGTGTCGCTACAATATTCTTTTTTTTTTTGCTACAATCTCTCCGGCGAGAATCCATTGAAATTAGGTTTTGCTACATTTGTTATAGGTGTTTGCTACAATAGTATATTTTTCTGCTACAAATTCTCCGGCGAGGTCTCCGGCGAGTCTCCGACGAGGTTGGTTTTGCTACAATAGCAAAAAAAGGTTGCTACAATCTTTGTGTGTTTTTGCTACTATAACATATATTTTTTGCTACTAAGTCTCCGGTGAGGTTACCGGTAGGTCTCCGGCGACATCTCCGGCGAGTCTCCGGCGGGACTCCGGCGAGTCTCCGGCGGGTCTCCGGCGAGTCTCCGGCGGGTCTCCGGCGAGGTCTGTGTTTTTAGGTGAAAATAGAGTTTGCTACAATTAAACCGTTTTTTGCTACTTTGGTGTATTATGGTAGCAAAAGTGGGAGAGAGATCTGGTTGGTTTGATCGGACGGCCGAAAACGTCCCGGATCTGTTGATCGGACGGTTGGGGACCAGGGGGATTAGAATTCTAATCCCCCGGGGGACGCCCAGCACTTCCCTTTATTTTTACAAGGCTTTAGCGGTATATCTTATAGCCATGGATTTTTTCAAAGCTCTAACAGTATATATCTCTTTCCCTCTACTGTTTCCGGCATTTTATTTTTCAGAGACATGGAAATGCATCCTACAAAGATATTAGTATATAGTAATCTCATTCCTTTCTCTTGACTCCTTTCAGGTTTGGATTAATTGGGAAATTCTGAATTTCGTTACTGAGCCGAATTTATAAAATAATTAAATTATGTATGGTCCATCCCACTCCATTGTCTCCACTTATCCGTTCCCTTTTATATTACAGAAAAGTAGTTTCTGATGTTTACTTTGTTTATTGTAAGCATGTAGGAAATTACATAACACCGCTCAGAGTTCAGTTTGAAGCTTATTTGGAAGTGGTTTTCATTGTCAATGCACCCTTGGTAATCTATAAAGTCTAGCTTTATTGAGTTCACTTCACTACAACTTAATATATCATATCTTCTTACTTTATGTATACTCACTGTGTTGTTATTACTGTATTGGTGATTCTTTCATCCGAGGTTTGAACCAATGGTGATTCTTTCATCCGAGGTTTGAACCAGTTTGGTCCGTCTTCGAAGTCTGTTCATGTTTTCTCATTCAGAACATCAGGGTATATAGCATCATGTGTCATGGATGTGAAGCTTACAGATGGTTGCTTATTTTATGGCCTTCTGCCTATAGTATAATGCAAACGCATGAGCTGCACACAAAGCTATCTGAATAAGTATAATTCGATTGCCGCAACAAGGCAGCAGTGTTTGTCCAGTCGTGCACCGGGTGCTTGACATATGCAATTTAGTCAGTATTATCCGTTGCCCTTCATCATGGAGAAAAAATAGAAATACATCAATTGCTCTCCTTACTTTAATTATTGAGCTCCTGACTTAATTTTCCTTGGTCAGTGCTGCTTGCGTCTTTGATTTTGGGGGCCAACCTACCGACTCCTCGCCCTGAGAATGTCGTCGGCGGTGCGCTGCTTTTGGGCATGGCGCCGGTAAGAGATACCCACGAAATTGCAGATTTCCTCATATTCATGAATCTTTATTTAGCATGAATTGGGTTCTGTGTGCAGGTATTCCTATCCTCATCCAAGCTTATGTTTTCTTCCATTTCTCTTTTAGATTTTGTTCAAATATAACTTGGTACTACTAGCTAACGACCAGTTTGTTCTAATTGGTACATTGAAATCGCCATGTATTGATCATTGATATGTGGTGAAGGTTGTCGTTTATAACATTTGTTGACTTCAAAATCAAAGAAAGCCTTGCTGATTCTGTTCATTTGATGCTGCTAATTACTCCCTCATATATGAACTGGTATGAATTTGAAAAAGAGAACTGGTATGAATGGAATGCACGACAATTGGGCTTGTGACATTCATGATTTGTCTGCAGTTCTAAGAAACTCAATTTGCTCAGCTGACTTGTGATGGAAATTTCTCCTGTTTGTTGGTACATAATTCACTGGTGTACTGCTGTTATGGATGGTTAGGTGAGTGTCCTTTTTATGTTTAAATAATGACGGTACTGCAATATTGAAACAACTCTTCTAAATGCAAGTGTTTTTTTTTTGTCTCTCGGACATGCTCACTCTATCTGTTAGGCAACATATGGCTTTATTGATCTTAGATACTTATGCACTATAACATATTTTGCCATGTAAAGCTGGCATATATAATCTCAAATGATCCCTTTTGTCAAAGGTATGGTTGGCGCATTTCCGTGCAGTTCAATTTCCTGTACAATCCTTTGATTATTCTAATGTCCACCTTTGAGTTTGTACTGAAGTTAATTCGAAGTGTTTATCTTATTCTCAAGAGCTCGAAACCTAAATGAATCCAGTCAGTATACACATTTTATTGGGAAGCCACTACAACATTCCACTTTGGAGCAATTGGAAAGATCTTTGATAGACCTTAGGTATTATAACCGGTTAACTGGTTTTTTTTTACTCTTGGTTCAAGTCTTTGGTACCCTGCATCTTTACAAGGACAAAAATTAGGCCAGCGATGTATTTGAAGGGCATATAGTTACATAGGAACCCTGCACACATACTATATTGCAACCTTTTCTTGACTTACCCTTTAATAACGAACATGATAGTACCCAAGTTAGATACATCAAGGTACCATAAGAAGAGAATTTTGAGCTGTACCAAGCATTGATAAATCCTATCATATCATTCTAATTCAATGTTTAGTGCAGCCAATTTTTTCCGAATCACCACACAAAGAGGTACTAAAATATGAGCTATGTGCTTTTGCTTTGCTAATAAGGCATCACAAATCTCTCTAACCACAAAGATAATCACTCAACTCCAGAATTTAAAACAGAGATAGTTTTTTCATTCGACTCAGCTCATATATGAGGCAAGCAACAAGGGTGGATGTTCCACATCCTGAGCATCAATAGTCAGGCAAATTTGAGCAGGCTGCTAAAAGTTCGTTATTTTGTTACTGTATATTGTTCCTTATCTTATCTCATCTAAAGGAGATGTATTTTCTTTCTATATAGAAGAATACATGTATTGTGCCTAGCTATGGCTATGTACTCAAATGTTAGCTGTGTTCCCACATCATTTGTCAAGCTTGAATAGCAGTGAACTTTTTCAATTGAAAATCAGTGCATGTAGATTGTTGAGTAGAGGTACTTCCACGATGCAAAACAAATGCACATGTGGTAGATATGGGATCCAAACTGAAGATAAGTTTCATGCCATTGTCTCCTGTGATGATTCCTGAGAGATGGTTGAACCAGCATAGAAATTTAGATTCTGTTCGATTCTCCTATACTTTGTTACATGTGGCTGCCGTGACTTCTTATGTTATGCGGCTGATGTGCTAATGTTTTGGAGGATTAGCAATGTAGAAACAATATACTGTACATTAAACGTTGAATCTATCTCTTCATGCTGCTAGGTGTTTTTTTGTGCCAGTCATTTCAATACACTGCTGCGATTTCAAAATGTTATCCAGCGATAGAAGGCCAGCCAACAAAACTCTTGCAGCCTGTATGTAGTAGCAATGGTATTCATCCATTATAATAAAGGGCGCGGCGTGCCGCCGCGCTGAAACTTCCTAGTCTACCATAAGAGTTACCATTAGCAGGATATGGCCTAGAATCATTGTAATTGTTATTTTTAATGAAATTCACATCAACATATTCTTTTTGAGCAACCAATGACGCTAACGGAACATTATTAGAATTAATATTAGGCCTACCATTCATAAGCATAGACATAATAGCATCAATCTTATCACTCAAGGAAGAGGTTTCTTCGACAGAATTTACCTTCTTACCTTGTGGAGCTCTTTCCGTGTGCCATTCAGAGTAGTTGATCATCATATTATCCAGAAGCTTTGTTGCTTCACCAAGAGTGATGGACATAAAGGTACCTCCAGCAGCTGAATCCAATAAATTCCGCGAAGAAAAATTTAGTCCTGCATAGAAGGTTTGGATGATCATCCAAGTAGTCAGTCCATGGGTTGGGCAATTTTTAACCAGAGATTTCATTCTTTCCCATGCTTGTGCAACATGTTCAGTATCTAATTGTTTAAAATTCATTATGCTACTTCTCAAAGATATAATTTTAGCAGGGGGATAATATCTACCAATAAAAGCATCCTTGCATTTAGTCCATGAATCAATACTATTCTTAGGCAGAGATAGCAACCAATCTTTAGCTCTTCCTCTTAATGAGAAAGGGAACAATTTTAATTTTATAATGTCACCATCTACATCTTTATACTTTTGCATCTCACACAATTGAACAAAATTATTAAGATGGGCAGCAGCATCATCAGAACTAACACCAGAAAATTGCTCTCGCATAACAAGATTCAGTAAAGCAGGTTTAATTTCAAAGAATTCTGCTGTAGTAGCAGGTGGAGCAATAGGTGTGCATAAGAAATCATTATTATTTGTGGTTGTGAAGTCACACAACTTAGTATTTTCAGGGGTGACCATTTTAGCAACAGTAAATAAAGCAAACTAGATAAAGTAAATGCAAGTAACTAATTTTTTTGTGTTTTTGATATAGCAAACAAGATAGCAAATAAAGTAAAACTAGCAACTAATTTTTTTGTATTTTGATTTAGTGCAGCAAACAAAGTAGTAAATAAAACTAAGCAAGACAAAAACAAAGTAAAGAGATTGGGAAGTGGAGACTCCCCTTGCAGCGTGTCTTGATCTCCACGGCAACGGCGCCGGAAAAGAGCTTGATACGCGTACAGTGACGCGTCCGTTGGGAACCCCAAGAGAAAGGTGTGATGCGTACAGCGGCAAGTTTTCCCTCAGTATGAAACCAAGGTTTATCGAACCAGTAGGAGCCAAGAAGCACGTTGAAGGTTGATGGCGGCGGGATGTAGTGCGGCGCAACACCAGGGATTCCGGCGCCAACGTGGAATCTGCACAACACAACCAAAGTACTTTGCCCCAACGAAACAGTGAGGTTGTCAATCTCACCGGCTTGCTGTAACAAAGGATTAGATGTATAGTGTGGATGATGATTGTTTGCAAAAAAACAGTAGAACAGTATTGCAGTAGATTGTATTTCAAGTATAGAGAATGGACCGGGGTCCACAGTTCACTAGAGGTGTCTCTCCCATAAGATAAACAGCATGTTGGGTGAACAAATTACAGTTGGGCAATTGACAAATAGAGAGGGCATGACCATGCACATACATATTATGATGAGTATAGTGAGATTTAATTGGGCATTACGACAAAGTACATAGACCGCTATCCAAGCATGCATCTATGCCTAAAAAGTCCACCTTCAGGTTATCATCCGAACCCCTCCAGTATTAAGTTGCTAACAACGAGACAATTGCATTAAGTATTGCGCGTAATGTAATCAATGACTACATCCTTGAACATAGCACCAATGTTTTATCCCTAGTGGCAACAGCACATCCATAACCTTAGAGGTTCTTGTCACTCCTCCGCATTCATGGAGACATGAACCCACTATCGAGCATAAATACTCCCTCTTGGAGTTACTAGCATCAACTTGGCCGAGCATCTACTAATAACGGAGAGCATGCAAGATCATAAACAACACATAAGTACATAACTTTGATAATCAACATAACATAGTATTCTCTATTCATCGGATCCCAACAAACACAACATATAGAATTACGAGATAGATGATCTTGATCATGTTAGGCAGCTCACAAGATCCGATAATGAAGCACAATGAGGAGAAGACAACCATCTAGCTACTGCTGTGGACCCATAGTCCAGGGGTGGACTACTCACTCATCACTCCGGAGGCGACCGTGGCGGTGAAGAGTCCTCCGGAGATGATCCCCTCCGAGGTGCGGAGGGATCTCGAATCCCCGAGATGGGATTGGCGGCGGCGTCTCTCGGAAGGTTTTCCGTATCGTGGCTCTCGCATCGGGGGTTTCGCGACGGAGGCTTTAAGTAGGCGGAAGGGCAGGTCGGGAGGCGGCACGAGGGGCCCACACCACAGGGCCGCGCGGCCAAGGGCTGGGCCGCGCCGCCTAGGGTGTGGCCACCTCGTGGCCCCACTTCGTCTCCTCTTCGGTCTTCCGGAAGCTTCGTGGCAAAATAGGACCCCGGGCGTTGATTTCGTCCAATTCCGAGAATATTTCGTTACTAGGATTTCTGAAACCAAAAACAGCGAGAAAACAACAACCGGCTCTTCGGCATCTTGTTAATAGGTTAGTTCCAGAAAATGCACGAATATGACATAAAGTGTGCATAAAACATGTAGATAACATCAATAATGTGGCATGGAACATAAGAAATTATCGATACGTTGGAGACGTATCAATGAGCACTTCAAGGGGGCCTTCCGTAAACACCTTGTGAAACAGCCCAGATCCACAGACCCTGCTCGATTTCGCCATCGCAATGAGGCAGGTGGTACAATGGGGTTGGGATTTTCTTGGGAGATTTACTGATTCGAACTTTGGGAGAGAGATGGCGATCAATGGCGGCAGGTGGGGGTTTGAGTTGGAGAACAGAGGCTCTCAAACTGGGCACTGCTGGATAGGATGCGAAAGCGCCATGGCGGAGACGCAGGCGCGTGCTATGGAAGCTGGGCGGAGTGGGGATAGACGACGGAGGTGAACCGAGACGCTCCTCCTCTTATGCATATACTGCCTACTGCAGTTTCGAGGAGAGTGTGAATGTGTTCAAAAAAGAGGAGAGTGTGAATGTGTTCAAAAAAGAGGAGAGTGTGAATGTGTTCAAAAAAAGAGGAGAGTGTGACTGTGACCCGACACCCGAGTAGGAGCAGACGGACTATAGGAGTAGCCCCATCATTACAGTCCATTAATCGTGCTTCCTACAATAAATAAGTGAAACGTCCCAGGCTTGTGTTGTCTAATCAAATCGATGGCCATGTCAGTATTATGGTGAACAAATAAAACAAATACACCAACCTTGTTCTTTTTGCAACGTACACCAACCTAGCAAGGCATCAACCTTCTCGCCATCAACTAGGACTCCGTGGCTCCGTCCCACCAAAGTTGTCTCAACTTTGTAAAAAAAAATACATCTATCCATCTAAATTTTAACAAAGGTGAGACACTTTTGGTGGGACCGAGGGAGTACAAAAAACTTTACTACTCCATGCTAGTATCGGCCACTTTTCGAAAAGTAATTCAAATTTCAACTGAAGGCGTGCTATTTTATGGTCCTGAAAATTGCCAAAAAAAATACAACCAAAAAATGCAACAGATCCATGTTAAGGGGGTACACCCTACGCAGTATACATTAAGAAACTTCGAAACTTCAGCGACCTTGTAAGAATGCCCATGACAGTGCAGTTTTGCAAATTAGGAAGAGACGAAATATGAATTCAACCAAAGAAATCTAAACGAATCCTTAGACAATAGCATAGTTAACACGTTCAGAAAAAAATGATGACTCCAAAAGAACAACATTAGCAAGAAATACTCCATTTTAGTTTGAACTTGCAGTCACATACATATACTAGTAGTACTGCCAAAATACTATAATACTCCGAGCTGCATTCTAGCACTCCAACTAGCTAGCTAATAGTTCCGGAGTAGTAGTACTACTATACAAGTCCAAAATACATCCGAACGAACCCTACTTCGAACTAAACTACTCCCTCCGATCTTCGAGTAACTACATTGCAGTATGACTAAACGAAGATTATTGTATAACCTTCTTGTTGATGCAAACGCAGATAGGCAACACACGCTGCCCTCCATTCTGCTTCGCGTAACGGGGCGGCACCGCCAGGAAAGAAGTGAGCTGCTGCAACATGATCGAGCTAGGCGTCGGGGAGCTCGTCGGCTCGATTACCGCCATCAAGGTGTCCGTCGAGAGGTCATTGGTCCCAGCCGGCGCCGGCGCCGGCGGACCAATCACCAGCAGCTGCGCCTTGTACATCGGAAACAAGCACGCGGCCGACCTGATGCACACACAGGACACAATGGTGGTCGGGCCGAGCGCGCCAACGGTGATGGCGAACACGCTACCGTCTTCTTCCCCACTGCCGATGAACAGGTGTCCCCGCGGTTGTACCGGAACACGAACTATGCACCAGGCGGGTATGCCATACTGGAACGTAAACACTGGGATGGAGTGGGATGCTTGGAGGTGTACCGGGAGCTCCCGCGGCGGGCCGGTGAAGCTGCGGCCGGTATTGATGGCCTCTGTGCAGCCGCACGGACCATGCGGGCACGCGATATAGTGCTTGTAGGACTCCGTGGAGGCGACCAAGCTTTGCAGCCGACGCACTTGACCATTGCCCCAGATCGATTCGACGGCGGCAATCTTGCCCCAGATCGATTCGACGGCGGCAACCTCGCCGGCTGCTCGCACTTCTTGCACGGGTTCGGCGCAAGCTCGCCGACGCGGCGCCGACAGCCCATATGACCGCCCTTGCACCGCACGGAACAACGTACGTGGCATCGGTTGTCATTAAAATTTCTCACGGGTGAACCTAAGAATGAAATCGGAAGGGAGCGACCTTGGATATGGGGGGTTTGAAGGGCAGCGAGCGGAGGGGGCACAAGAAGAGGGCCTCCTCCATCTTCGAGAGAAGAGTGATCGGGAAAACGAGAACGGGATGGGTTCTTTTTTTATACATGCCTTGGAGTGGAGTATGGATACTACTACTTATAGGAAGAACTTCCTTGCTAAGAATCGGCGTCGGCCGTACGCAACCATAGATGCACCGGCGGCTCTGCAGTTTGTCAAAATAAAAGGACAGAGCTGCAGTGACTTGAAGTCTCCAAATCTCATTGTGACTTGGTGCCACCATCTACCAACCATTTGAGATCCAACGTTCCAAACTATCTCTTATTTCGAACCTAAAAACAAAAATTATTCAGAAAATTATGAAAAAAATCCAGTAAAATGTAGATGCCTTGTTCTAAAATCTGTGAATATTTCATCCCACTCGGACGACTAGCTTGTGATTAAAGAGCTTTTTACGTATACGAGCACTAGTTTAAACTAAATACTCCCTCTGATTCATATTAATTGACTTCAATATGGATGTATCTAGAACTAAAATGTGTCTAGTACATCCATATTAGAGTCAATTAATATGAACCGGAGGGAGTATATATTTGCTCACAAACCTTTGATTCAAATCGAATGAAACTTCACCAAAATATAAATCGAAATATGCACGATTAACTGGAAGTTCTTGAAATATTTCTGAGCAATTATAATAATTATTTAGTTTAAATTCTAAGTCGATCGCATACATTGGATCTGAGATGGATGGTGGATGGTGGCACCAAGTCACTGTGAGACTTGGAAGTATCAAGTCGGTGAAGCTCTATCCCAAAATAAAAGCTTCGTGAAGGGGGCAGTTTGGTTCAAAAAAGAAGACAGTGCCAAGCAGTTGTCAAACAATACCCATATAGTCAAATGTACTCCCTCTGATTCAAATGAATTGACTCAACTTTGTCTAGATATATATGGATGTATCAAGTCACTGAAGCTCTATCCCAAAATAAAAGCTTCATGAAGGGGGAAGTTTGGTTCGAAAAAAATACGAGTGCCAAGCAGCTGTCAAATAGTACCATAACGTCAAATGTACTCCCTCCGATTCAAACGAAATGACTCAACTTTGTATTTTGCATGTTAAAGGTTTTTCGTAAAACTTGGCCAATCTTAACATAGTTTGCCTTTCTAAAAAAGATATAAGCCCTAAGGCTCCTTTGATTCATAGGATGGGAAAACCATAGAAATATGAAAAACATAGGATTGAGATTTAATGGCTAGTTGAATCATATAGGAAGATGAGTTGTGTTTGATTGTGCCAAAGGAAATTTTCCATGAGGTATGACCTAATGTTTTATTCTTATAGGATTTGCACTTGCAAGATTCCTGTAGGATATGTTCCTATGAATCAAACAACTAGTGTGGGGAAAATTCACATGTGATCTAAATCCTACATAATTCCTATACAAATCCTATATATGAATTTTAGTTGTTAGGTCACTTAAAATGACTTCACTTGAAGGGTTACATTTTTGTTTTTTCTGAATTAGTAGTGATGCCTAACCATATATATACCTAAACCAAGAGAATCAGCATAAACTTATGTATATTAATAGTAAGCGCATATATGAATGTTTTTTATCTACAAACCCGGGGTCATATATATGTACATAGAAACATGCATATATGCTAGTTTTTGTACCTTGGTGTGTTCCTCTTTTGGGCTATCTTTTTTGTTCACCGGTTCACAACCAACGCCCTAGATTAATTTGGCACTTAGAAAATAACATTTTGTTTTTGGCGCACTAACACAAATAGTAGTAGCACGGTCAACACGGTAGAGAAGTACAAAATAAATGTGTGTGGGAAAAATTGACTTAAAGTGACCATTACAATGAGAAAAAGGGTAGAACCAAGCATTGCACAGGGAAAAAGCAGTGTAGTGCCCAGAAGAAAAAAAACAAGTTGGGCTATACTCCCTCCATCCTGAAATAATGGGTGTAGAGTTAAAATTTGTCCATAAAAGAGTGTACTTCTCGTTTTGCAATGCACTTCAAAATTTGTCCACAAAAGAGTGGTACTCCTAGTAAAAAATATTTCTTTCTCATCACGAGGGATATAGTTTCTTCACGACTAGTACGTACTACCTCCATCACAAAGCTTAAGGGTTCCTTTGATTCAAAGGATTTGCATAGGAATTGTGTAGGATTTGGTTCCTATGGGAAAATTTCCTATACATGTTGTTTGATTCATAGGAACATATCCTATAGGAAAAAATCCTATAGGAATCTTGTAGTGTAATTCCTATAGGAAAAAAGCATTAGCTCATGCCTCATGGAAAAATTCCTTTGCTACAATCAAACAAACTTCATCTTCCTATAGGATTCAATTAGACATGCCATTCCAATCCTAAACCTTTCCTATTCCTATGCTTTTCCTATCCTTTAAATCAAAGGAGCCCTAAGTCTTTTTTAAGAGTCAAAGCAAGTAAAGGTTGACGAAAATTTAGAACAATCTATCAACTAATATAATATTTTGTAGATACCATACCAAAAAAATTCATTGTCTATGTATTGATATTAATTTTGTATTTTGCATGATAATGATTTTTGGTAAAATCTTAGTTTACCTTGACATAGTTTGAGCTTCTAAAAATAATATAAGCCTTACGCTTTGGGATGGAGGTAGTAGTATTTAGCATAATATGGTTTTCTTATTTACTACATGCATTTAGCTCATTGGAGGTGGAAAAGTTGAAGAGGAAAGTGATGGTCGATGACAGTTTCCCAATGTAATAATAAAATCCTTAATATGCCTTGAAAACCCACACGTACGCTCTTTCTAGGACAGAGGCGGTATGAGGTAATGCACCCACGCGCTGTCATCTGCCCGTTCGTGCTATGTCTCCCAAATCTTGAAATATCGTCAGTTATCCATTTCACGTCCACACTTCTCCCTCTCTCCACGGACTAGGAAAAAACCCTCTCTTCGCTTCCCCTTCCCATTCCACCGATGGAGAGCCCAACCGACGCCGTCAACGCAGCGAAAGCGAAAGCCGCGCGGCTGGCCTTAGCCGCTAGAGGAGGCGTCCAGAGCCGCGACCGCAGCACGCATGGCCGCAACGGCGGCGATCATCGCCGCAGCGGATGCCAAAGACGAAGCGGAGGCCATTGCCGAAGGTCGGGCCATCGGTCGCTCATCGGCATCTGATGCTGTTGGTAGATGGGTCCACTCTCTTGGGAAGCATCCCCTAGATGACGAGGACGAGGTTGAACTCATCTTTGAACCGCCGCCGCCGACCTTCGACGAGAATATCGTCGACGAGGGGGAGGAAGTATGTTCCGATTCACCTCTCTCCCTTATTCAACATAGCCCTGTATCGATTTGCGCTATGGTCTCTCCCTCTTTTTTTGCGCTATAGCGTTTTGAATTAGCGTCAGAATCTTTTTAGATTCATATTCAGTAGTTGCAACTGCTACATATTTGCTTCACATCCGATTCACCTCTCTCCCTTATTCAACATAGCCCTGTATCGATTTGCTCTATGGTCTCTCCCTCTCTTTTTTGCGCTATAGGGTTTTGAATTAGCGTCGAATCTTTTTAGATTCATATTCATTATTAGTTGCAACTGCTACATATTTGCTTCACCTGTTTATTTGGCATGTATCGAGGTTGCTACGATGAGGTTGACAGCGATGTCGAGTCGCGTCATAGGAAGGCCAGGGCCACTCTCAACAAGCTTAAGGCGGGGAAGTTCGACAAGTATTGGAGTGAACCCTGGACTGGTGCCAGGAACAGCTGCCCCTTCTGCACAAAGAGCATAAAGGTTGACTTTCAAAGCGTCCTGCAGCATGCCGAAGCCGGTGGGTCCGGCTGTCTCAAAGTTGGGGAAACTGTTAACCGATCCGGCTTCATAGCCAACCACATGGCCTATGGGCTATTCCTAAGGAAGAAATTGAACCAAGCTATCGAGACCGGTCGTGTGCCTCCTCCCAAGCCCAAGCCACCAAAGATTAAAGGTATGGGCAGCAAGAAGCAGAAGAAGCGGGACCGGGAGGAGGCGACAGGAAGAAGATGGTAAATATACTCCGTAACTGCTGTGCATGTTTGTCTCTCCTACTGCTTCAAAAGCAGCATCTTTTGTTGAACTCTGTTTATGTTTGCTGCTCAGCAGCGTTTGTGGTGAACCTATTAGCTTAATTAGGGGTTGTTGAACTATATATGTCTGTGTTGAACCTTGCTTAATTAGGTTGTGTTGAACTCTGTTTGTGTTGGCGTGGGAAGGGGGCATGATGCTACCCTGAATTTGCGGGACCCCAAAAAACTTGCAAATACGAGTGATGCATCCAAAAGGAACAAACTTTTACATGGTAGACCCCAGTCTGAAAGCAAGAAATGCGATCGGGTCCTTAACAGCCACCGCCCGGATTGATCGGGGATTTTGCCTGCCTACCGCATGTGACTTGTGCTCACTGAAGTTTGGGACCTCATGCATGGGCACCACACGTAAGTGACAGACCTGTTGGTGTAAAAACTCGGGTGATTATTATACTGCATTAGTACAAAGTTTCCTATGGATTCAAGGGTTGGAAAGCCAAGTTAACTCATTTTCATGACTAAGAAGGAGCCAGGCTTACTTTTTCATTTTCATGTTTTAACTTGTTTAAATCTTGGTCAAACAAAGGATTTGACCAGGATTCAAATGGGCATAAAAATTCAAAAAAGAAATAAAAAAACAAATCACATAAGCTTCTTATGTCATCTAGTAAGCATTACAGTTGATCAACGAAGTCTAGACATATTCAAACCAGAAAAATCATGTATATACCCCCTAACCCTAAACTCTGTCTTATGAAGTCAAGCATGAAGAAAAGTGGTTTTGGGTTTCAAACATTGGAAATTAAAAAAACTCCCAAAAGCTTCATTTTGGAGTGACTAAGAAGAATCCAGGCTTACCTTTTCATTTTCATGTTTTAAACTGGTTTAAATCTTGGTCAAACCTAGGATTTGACCAAGATTCAAATGGACATAACAAATTCAAAAAAATCAAAACCAAACACATAGTCTTTTGATGTCATATAGTAAGCATTCAAGTTGATAAACAAAGTCTAGACATATTTAAACAAGAAAAATCATGTATATACTTGGCCCCTAACCCTAAACTCTGTCTTATGAAGTCAAGCATTAAGAGAAGTGGTTTTGGGTTTCAAACATGGAAATTTAAAAAACCTCCCAAAAGCTTCATTTTGGAGTGACTAAGAAGAATCCAGGCTTACTTTTCATTTTCATGTTTTAAACTGGTTTAAATCTTGGTCAAACCTAGGATTTGACCAAGATTCAAATGGGCATAACAAATTCAAAAAAAACATAGTCTTTTGATGTCATATAATAAGCGTTCAAGTTGATAAACAAGGTCTAGACATATTCAAACCAGAAAAATCATGTATCTACCCCCTACCCCTAAACTTTGTCTTATGAAGTAAAGCACGAAGAGATGTCATTTTGGGTTTCGGACATGGAAAATTAAAAAACCCTCCCAAAAGCTTCATTTTGGAGTGAATAAGAAGGATCCATACTTACTTTTCATTTTCATGTTTTAAACTTGTTTAAATATTGGTCAAACCTGCTAGGATTTGACCAAGATTCAAATGGGCATAAAAATTTTAAAAAAAAGAAATAAAAAATTAAACCGAAAACCACTTCTCTTCGTGCTTGACTTCATTAGACAGAGTTTAGGGTTTGGGGTATATACATGATTTTTATTGTTTAAATATGTCTAGACTCCGTTGATCAACATGAATGCTTACTATAACTTAAGAAGCTTATGTGTTTTGGTTTTTCATTTTTGAATTCTTTATTGAATTTTTATGCCCATTTGAATCTTGGTCAAATCCTAGGTTTGACCAAGAATTAAACAAGTCAGTAACATGAAAATGAAAAAGTAAGCCTGGATCCTTCTTGTTCACTCCAAAAATGAAGCTTTTGGGAGGGTTTTGAATTTTCCATGTTTGAAACCCAAAACCATTCCTCTTATATGCTTGACTTCATATGACGAGTTTAGCCTTAGGGGTAGATACATGATTTTTCTGGTTTGAATATGTCTAGACCTTGTTTATCAACTTGAATGCTTACTATAAACCAAAAATTCATGTATCTACCCCTAACCCTAAACTATGCACGAAGAGAAGTGGTTTTGGGTTTCAAACCTGGATATTTCAAAAACCCTCCCAAAAGCTTCATTTTGGAGTGAATAAGAAGGATCAAGACTTAATTTTTCATTTTCATGTTTTAATCTTGTTTAAATCTTGGTCAAACCTAGGATTTGACCAAGATTCAAATGGGCATAATTTAAAAAAATGGAAAATCAAGGCACATAGTCTTCTTATGTCATATAGTAAGCATTCAATTAAGTTGATAAACAAGCTCTAGACATATTCAAACCAGAAAAATCATGTATCTACCCCCTATATATCCCTAAACCCTGACTTATGAAGTCAAGCATGAAGAGAAGTGGTTTTTGGTTTCAATCATGGAAATTTCAAAAACCCTCCCAAGAGCTTCATTTTGGAGTGACTAATTAAGAAGCATACATGCTTACCTTTTCATATTCATGTTTTAAACTTGTTCAAATCTAGGTCAACAAACCTAGGATTTTGACGAAGAATCAAATGGGTATAAAAAAATTAAAACCAAGGTCTGCTCATGTCATATAGTGAGCATTCAATTAAATTGATAAACAAGGTCTAGACATATTCAAACTAGCAGGAAAATCATGTATCTATATACCCCCTAACCCTAAACTATGTCTTATGAAGTCAAGCATGCATGAAGAGAAGTGGTTTTTGGTTTTCAAGAGCATGGAAATTTCAAAACCCCTCCCAAGAGCTACATATTGGAGTGACTAAGAAGGATAGATGCTTAATTTTTCATATTCATGTTTTAAACTTGATTAAATCATGGTCAAACCTAGGATTTGACCAAGATTCAAATGGGCATAAAAATTCAAAAAAAATGAAAAACCAATGCACATAGTCATCTTATGTCATCTAGTAATTAAGTATTCAATTAAGTTGATAAACAATGTCTAGACATATTCAAACCAGAAAATTTATGTATCAAGCTACCCCTAACCCCAAACTCTATCTTATGAAGTCTAGCATGAAGAGAAGTACGTGGTTTTTTGGTTTCAAACATGGAAATTTCAAAAACCCTCTCAAGATCGAGCTTCATTTTGGAGTGACTACGAAGGATACATGCTTAATTTTTCATATTCATGTTTTAAACTTGTTTAAATCATGGTCAAACCTAGGATTTGACCAAGATTCAAATGGGCATAAAAATTAAAAAAACAATAAAATGAAAAACCAATGCACATAGTCATCTTATGTCATCTAGTAAGCATTCAATTAAGTTGATAAACAAGGTCTAGACATATTCAAACCAGAAAATTCATGTATCAAGCTACCCCTATCCCCAAACTCTGTCTTATGAAGTCAAGCATGAAGAGAAGTACGCGGTTTTTGGTTTCAAACATGGAAATTTCAAAAACCCTCCCAAAAGCTACATTTTGGAGTGACTAAGAATGATACATGCTTAATTTTTCATATTCATGTTTTAAACTTGTTTAAATCATGGTCAAACCTAGGATTTGACCAAGATTCAAATGGGCATAAAAATTCAAAATAAATCAAAATAAATGAAAAACCAAGGCACATAGTCTTCTTATGTCATATAGTAAGCATTCAATTAAGTTGATAAACAATGTCTAGACATATTCAAACCAGAAAAATCAAGTATCTAGCTACCCCTAACCCTAAACTCTGTCTTATGAAGTCAAGCATGCATGAAGAGAAGTGGTTTTTGGTTTCAAACATGGAAATTTCAAAAACCCTACCAAGATCTACATTTTGGAGTGACTAAGAAGGATATATGCTTATTTTTTCATATTCATGTTTTAAACTTGTTTAAATCATGGCCAAACCTAGGATTTGACCAAGATTCAAATGGGCATAAAAATTCAGAAAAAACAAAAAATGGAAAATCAAGGCACATAGTCTTCTTATGTCACATAGTAAGCATTCAATTAAGTTGATAGACAAGGTCTAGATATATTCAAACCAGAGAAATCATGTGTCTACCCCCTAACCCTAAACTCTGTCTCATGAAGTCAAGCATGAAGATATGTGGTTTTTGGCCGGTTTCAAACATGGAAATTTCAAAAACCCTCCCAAGAGCTTCATTTTGGAGTGACTAAGAAGGATATATGCTTAATTTTCATATTCATGTTTTCAACTTGTTTAAATCATGGTCAAACCTAGGATTTGACCAAGATTCAAATGGGCATAAAAATTAAAAAAACAATAAAATGAAAAACCAATGCACATAGTCATCTTATGTCATCTAGTAAGCATTCAATTAAGTTGATAAACAAGGTCTAGACATATTCAAACCAGAAAATTCATGTATCAAGCTACCCTTATCCCGAAACTCTGTCTTATGAAGTCAAGCATGAAGAGAAGTACGCGGTTTTTTGGTTTCAAACATGGAAATTTCAAAAACCCTCTCAAGAGCTTCATTTTGGAGTGACTACGAAGGATACATGTTTAATTTTTCATATTCATGTTTTAAACTTGTTTAAATCATGGTCAAACCTAGGATTTGACCAAGATTCAAATGGCAAAATTTAAAAAAAATGAAAAATCAAGGCACATAGTCTTCTTATGTCATATAGTAAGCATTCAATTAAGTTGATAAACAAGGTCTAGACATATTCAAACCAGAGAAATCATGTATCTACCCCCTAACCCTAAACTCTGTCTCATGAAGTCAAGCGCATGAAGATATGTGGTTTTTGGTTTCAAACATGGAAATTTCAAAAACCCTCCCAAGAGCTTCATTTCGAAGTGATTAATTAAGAACCATACATGCATGCTTAGTTTTTCATATTCATGTTTTAAACTTATTCAAATCTTGGTGAAACCTAGGATTTGACCAAGATTCAAATGGTTTATAAAAATTCAAAAAAAAGGTCTTCTTATGTTATATAGTAGGCATTCAATTAAGTTGATAAATAAGGTCTAGACATATTCAAACCAGAAAAATCATGTATCTACCCCCTAACCCTAAACTTTGTCTTATGAAGTCAAGCATGAAGAGAAGTGGTTTTTGGTTTCAAGCATGGAAATTTCAAAAACCTCCCCAAACTTCATTTTAGAGTGACTAAGAATACAAGCTTCCCTTTTCATTTTCATGTTTTAAACTTGTTTAAATTATCTTGGTCAAATCTAGGATTTGACAAGATTCAAATGGGCAAACATATGATAAGTGATGCAAAAATCATTTTGGTATGCATCGTTTGGTACTTTTCATAGCTAGAGTGCTTACTCCCTCCGTTAGCAAATAGTCTTCGTATGTCATATAGTAAGCATTCAAGTTGATAAACAAGGTTTAGACATATTCAACCAGAAAAATCATGTATCTACCCCTATCCCTAAACTCTGACTTATGAAGTCAAGCATCAAGAGATGTGGTTTTTGGTTTCAAACATGGAAATTTCATTTCTAAGTGCGGGCAAACCAGCCTTTAGCTTAACATATTTCTAAGTACAAGGTTTCAGAAAAATTGAGTGGGGGCGGCTGCCCCCCTTGGCTATAGTCTGGATCCGCCCATGCTATAGTTTGAGGCCATTTGGATGACGTCGAAAAAATTCTTTGATTAGAAATGGGGTTGTTCGAACCCCGTAGTTGGATTTTTTGAACCTTGATCTGTAGTACTGGGCAAAACCCTAGTTTAACCTATTTAATTATAGATTCGTAGGTCGATTTTTCTACGTACCTTTTTATTATTACTCTACTATGCAGCACATATGTGTTTGCCCGTCGAGTGAAACTCGGAAGGAGAGAAGAAGGAGGGAGAGCATTATGGTGTCTCCCCTTTTTCGGGCGATGATGTTGACTGTTGTGCAGGGTTTGTCAGTGAGCAGGAGGTGCGAGCGAGCGAGCGAGTCGAGCGAGGCCGAGAATGAGAGAGATTTGTTTTTTGTGAGAGGGACAACCGAAGGATCCTGAAGGACCCAGAGACTTCCAATACGCATCCTGATGCGTCTTCTCTTGACAAAGAAAATGGCTGGGAGTTTGCGTACCTATTGCACGTGACTTGTGCTCACTGAAGTGTGGGACCTCACGCATGGGCACCACACGTAAGTGACAGACCTGTTGGTGTAAAAACCTCGGTTGATTATTATAGTGCATTAGAACAAAGTTTCCTATGGATTCAAGGGTAGGAAATCCAAGTTAACTCATTTACATGACATTATTTTTTCCATGAAGCAAAGTTAACACATCTATCAATTGGTACATTTTGGAGTGACTAAGAAGGATCCATGCTTACCTTTTCGTTTTCACGTGTTAAACTTGTTTAAATCTTGGTCAAACCTAGGATTTGACAGAGATTCAAATGGGCGGAAAATTCAAAAAAAAACAGAAAAATGAAAAACCAAAGCACATACGTAGTTTTCTTATGTCATATAGTAAGCATTCAAGTTGATAAACAAGGTCTACACATATTCAAACCATACAAATCATGTATCTACCCCTAACCCTAAACTCTGTCTTATGAAGTCAAGCATGAAGAGAAGTGGTTTTGGGTTTCAAACATGGAAATTTCAAAAACCTCCCAAAAACTTCATTTAGAGTGACTAAGAAGGATAAATGCTTCCCTTTTCATTTTCATGTTTTAAACTTGTTTAAATCTTGGTCAAACCTAGGATCTGACCAAGATTCAAATGGGCATCAAAAATAAAAAAAAATCAGAAAAATGAAAAACCAAAGCACATAGTCTTCTTATGTCATATAGTAAGCATTAAAGTTGATAAACAAGGTCTAGACGTATTCAAACCAGACAAATCATGTATCTACCCCTAACCCTAAACTCTGTCTTATGAAGTCAAGCATGAAGAGAAGTTGTTTTGGGTTTCAAACATGGAAATTTCAAAAACCCTCCCAAGAGCTACATTTTGGAGTGACTAAGAAGGATAAATGCTTAATTTTTCATATTCATGATTTAAACTTGTTCAAATCTTGGTCAAACATAGGATTTGACCAAGATTCAAATGGGCATAAAATTTAAAAAACAATAAAATGAAAAACCAATGCACATAGTCATCTTATGTCATATAGTAAGCATTCAATTAAGTTGATAAACAAGGTCTAGACATATTCAAACCAGAAAAATCATGTATCAACAAGCTACCCCTAACCCCAAACTCTGTCTTATGAAGACAAGCATGAAGAGAAGTGGTTTTTGGTTTCAAACATGGAAATTTCAAAAACCCTCCCAAGAGCTTCATTTTGGAGTGACTAAGAAGGATATATGCTTAATTTTTCATATTCATGTTTTCAACTTGTTTAAATCATGGTCACAAACCTAGGATTTGACCAAGATTCAAATGGGCATAAAAATTCAAAAAAAATGAAAAACCAATGCACATAGTCATCTTATGTCATCTAGTAAGCATTCAATTAAGTTGATAAACAAGGTCTAGACATATTCAAACTAGCAGGAAAATCATGTATCTACCCCCTATCCCTAAACTCTGTCTTATGAAGTCAAGCATGCATGAAGAGAAGTGGTTTTTGGTTTTCAAACATGGAAATTTCAAAAACCCTCCCAAGAGCTACATTTTGGAGTGACTAAGAAGGATACATGCTTAATTTTTCATATTCATGTTTTAAACTTGTTTAAATCATGGTCAAACCTAGGATTTGACCAAGATTCAAATGGGCATAAAAATTCAAAAACAAAAAATGAAAAACCAAGGCACATAGTCATCTTATGTCATATAGTAAGCATTCAATTAAGTTGATAAACAAGGTCTAGACATATTCAAACCAGAAAAATCATGTATCTAGCTACCCCTATCCCTAAACTCTGTCTTATGAAGTCAAGCATGCATGAAGAGAAGTGGTTTTTGGTTTCAAACATGGAAATTTCAAAAACCCTACCAAGATCTACATTTTGGAGTGACTAAGAAGGATATATGCTTAATTTTTCATATTCATGTTTTAAACTTGTTTAAATCATGGTCAAACCTAGGATTTGACCAAGATTCAAATGGGCATAAAAATTCAGGAAAAACAAAAAATGGAAAATCAAGGCACATAGTCTTCTTATGTCACATAGTAAGCATTCAATTAAGTTGATAAACAAGGTCTAGATATATTCAAACCAGAGAAATCATGTATCTACCCCCTAACCCTAAACTCTGTCTCATGAAGTCAAGCATGCATGAAGATATGTGGTTTTTGGTTTCAAACATGGAAATTTCAAAAACCCTCCCAAGAGCTTCATTTTGGAGTGACTAAGAAGGATATATGCTTAATTTTTCATATTCATGTTTTCAACTTGTTTAAATCATGGTCAAACCTAGGATTTGACCAAGATTCAAATGGGCATAAAAATTCAAAAAAAATGAAAAACCAATGCACATAGTCATCTTATGTCATCTAGTAAGCATTCAATTAAGTTGATAAACAAGGTCTAGACATATTCAAACCAGAAAATTCATGTATCAAGCTACCCCTAACCCTAAACTCTATCTTATGAAGTCAAGCATGAATGAAGAAGTACGTGGTTTTTGGTTTCAAACATGGAAATTTCAAAAACCCTCCCAAGAGCTTCATTTTGGAGTGACTAAGAAGGATACATGCTTAATTTTTCATATTCATGTTTTAAACTTGTTTAAATCATGGTCAAACCTAGGATTTGACCAAGATTCAAATGGGCATAAAAATTCAAAAAAAAATGAAAAACCAATGCACATAGTCTTCTTATGTCATATAGTAAGCATTCAATTAAGTTGATAAACAAGGTCTAGACATATTCAAACCAGAAAAATCATGTATCTACCTACCCCTATCCCTAAACTCTGTCTTATGAAGTCAAGCATGCATGAAGAGAAGTGGTTTTTGGTTTCAAACATGGAAATTTCAAAAACCCTCCCAAGAGCTTCATTTTGGAGTGACTAAGAAGGATACATGCTTAATTTTTCATATTCATGTTTTAAACTTGTTCAAATCTTGGTCAAACCTAGGATTTGACCAAGATTCAAATGGGCATAAAAATTCAAAAAAACAATAAAATGAAAAACCAATGCACATAGTCTTCTTATGTCATATAGTAAGCATTCAATTAAGTTGATAAACAAGGTCTAGACATATTCAAACCAGAAAAATCATGTATCTACCCCCTAACCCTAAACTCTGTCTTATGAAGTCAAGCATGAAGAGAAGTGGTTTTTGGTTTCAAACATGGAAATTTCAAAAACCCTCCCAAGAGCTTCATTTTGGAGTGACTAAGAAGGATACATGCTTAATTTTTCATATTCATGTTTTAAACTTGTTTAAATCATGGTCAAACCTAGGATTTGATCAAGATTCAAATGGGCATAAAAATTCAAAATAAATCAAAATAAATGAAAAACCAAGGCACATAGTCTTCTTATGTCATATAGTAAGCATTCAATTAAGTTGATAAACAATGTCTAGACATATTCAAACCAGAAAAATCAAGTATCTAGCTACCCCTAACCCTAAACTCTGTCTTATGAAGTCAAGCATGCATGAAGAGAAGTGGTTTTTGGTTTTAAACATGGAAATTTCAAAAACCCTAGTGATGTCTACGCCCCCTCCTTTTCCTGTAGACAGTGTTGGGCCTCCAAGAGCAGAGGTTTGTAGAACAACAGCAAGTTTCCCTTAAGTGGATCACCCAAGGTTTATCGAACTCAGGGAGGAAGAGGTCAAAGATATCCCTCTCATGCAACCCCGCAACCACAAAGCAAGAAGTCTCTTGTGTCCCCAACACACCTAATAGGTGCACTAGTTCGGCGAAGAGATAGTGAAATACGGGTGGTATAAATAAGTAGTAGCAATGGCACCGGAAAAGTGCTTTGCCCGGGACGATAAACAAGCAGTAGTAACGCAGCAGTAGTAACGCGGTGAAACAGGTAAACAAGCAGCGATAGCAGATATTTAGGAACAAGGCCTAGGGATCATACTTTCACTAGTGGACACTCTCAACATTGATCACATAACAGAATAGATAAATGCATACTCTACACTCTTTTGTTGGATGATGAACACATTGCGTAGGATTACACGAACCCTCAATGCTGGAGTTAACAAGCTCCACAATTCAATGTTCATATTTAAATAACCTTAGAGTGTAAGATAGATCAACACAACTAAACCAAGTACTAACGTAGCATGCACACTGTCACCTTCATGCTAAGAAAGGAGGCATAGATCAATCAATACTATCATAGCAATAGTTAACTTCATAATCTACAAGAGATTACAATCATAGCATACGCCAAGTACTAACACGGATGCACACACTGTCACCATTACACCGTGCAGGAGGAATAAAACTACTTTAATAACATCACTAGAGTAGCACATAGATGAATAGTGATACAAAACTCATATGAATCTCAATCATGTAAAGCAGCTCATGAGATTATTGTATTGAGGTACATGGGAGAGAGATGAACCACATAGCTACGAGCGGAGCCCTCAGCCTCGGGGGTGGATTACTCCCTCCTCATCATGGAGGCAGCGATGGCGGTGAAGATGGCGGTGAAGACGGCGGTGGAGATGGCTCCGGGGGCAATTCCCCGTCCCGGCGGTGTGCCGGAACAGCGACTTCTGTCCCCCGAATTGGACTTTCGTGATGGCGGCGGCTCTGGATGGTTTTCTCTGTTTCCGTCGAACTAGTCGATGTTTTTAGGTCAGGGACGAATATATAGGCGGAGAGGCGGCGCAAGGAGGCGGCTGGGGCCCCCACACCATAGGCTGGCGCGGCCAGGGGGCCACCCGCGCCGCCTTATGGTGTGGGCCCCCTGCTGCCCGCCTCCGACTCTCCTTCGGTGTTCCGGAAGCTTCCGGGAATTCTAAGACTTTCGGTGTTGATTTCGTCCGATTCCGAAAATATTTCCTTACTAGGATTTCGGAAACCAAAAACAGCAGAAAACAGCAACTGGCCTTTCGGCATCTCGTCAATAGGTTAGTTCCGGAAAACACATAAATATGACATAAAATGTGAACAAAACATGTCGGTATTGTCATAAAACAAGCATGTAACATCAGAAATTATAGATACGTTGGAGACGTATCACCTAGCAAGATCTACATTTTGGAGTGACTAAGAAGGATATATGCTTATTTTTTCATATTCATGTTTTAAACTTGTTTAAATCATGGCCAAACCTAGGATTTGACCAAGATTCAAATGGGCATAAAAATTCAGAAAAAACAAAAAATGGAAAATCAAGGCACATAGTATTCTTATGTCACATAGTAAGCATTCAATTAAGTTGATAGACAAGGTCTAGATATATTCAAACAAGAGAAATCATGTGTCTACCCCCTAACCCTAAACTATGTCTTATGAAGTCAAGCATGCATGAAGAGAAGTGGTTTTTGGTTTTCAAGAGCATGGAAATTTCAAAACCCCTCCCAAGAGCTACATATTGGAGTGACTAAGAAGGATAGATGCTTAATTTTTCATATTCATGTTTTAAACTTGATTAAATCATTGTCAAACCTAGGATTTGACCAAGATTCAAATGGGCATAAAAATTCAAAAAAAATGAAAAACCAATGCACATAGTCATCTTATGTCATCTAGTAAGCATTCAACTAAGTTGATAAACAAGGTCTAGACATATTAAAACCAGAAAATTCATGTATCAAGCTACCCCTATCCCCAAACTCTGTCTTATGAAGTCAAGCATGAAGAGAAGTACGCGATTTTTTGGTTTCAAACATGGAAATTTCAAAAACCCTCCCAAAAGCTACATTTTGGAGTGACTAAGAATGATACATGCTTAATTTTTCATATTCATGTTTTAAACTTGTTTAAATCATGGTCAAACCTAGGATTTGACCAAGATTCAAATGGGCATAAAAATTCAAAATAAATCAAAATAAATGAAAAACCAAGGCACATAGTCTTCTTATGTCATATAGTAAGCATTCAATTAAGTTGATAAACAATGTCTAGACATATTCAAACCAGAAAAATCAAGTATCTAGCTACCCCTAACCCTAAACTCTGTCTTATGAAGTCAAGCATGCATGAAGAGAAGTGGTTTTTGGTTTCAAACATGGAAATTTCAAAAACCCTACCAAGATCTACATTTTGGAGTGACTAAGAAGGATATATGCTTATTTTTTCATATTCATGTTTTAAACTTGTTTAAATCATGGCCAAACATAGGATTTGACCAAGATTCAAATGGGCATAAAAATTCAGAAAAAATAAAAAATGGAAAATCAAGGAACATAGTATTCTTATGTCACATAGTAAGCATTCAATTAAGTTGATAAACAATGTCTAGACATATTCAAACCAGAAAATTTATGTATCAAGCTACCCCTAACCCCAAACTCTATCTTATGAAGTCTAGCATGAAGAGAAGTACGTGGTTTTTTGTTTCAAACATGGAAATTTCAAAAACCCTCTCAAGATCGAGCTTCATTTTGGAGTGACTACGAAGGATACATGCTTAATTTTTCATATTCTTTTTTTAAACTTGTTTAAATCATGGTCAAACCTAGGATTTGACCAAGATTCAAATGGGCATAAAATAAAAAAAAACAATAAAATGAAAAACCAATGCACATAGTCATCTTATGTCATCTAGTAAGCATTCAATTAAGTTGATGAACAAGGTCTAGACATATTTAATCCAGAAAATTCATGTATCAAGCTACCCCTATCCCCAAACTCTGTCTTATTAAGTCAAGCATGGAGAGAAGTACGCAGTTTTTTGGTTTCAAACATGGAAATTTAAAAAAACCTCTCAAGAGCTTCATTTTGGAGTGACTACGAAGGATACATGCTTAATTTTTCATATTCATGTTTTGAACTTGTTTAAATCATGGTCAAACCTAGGATTTGGCCAAGATTCAAATGGGAAAAATTGAAAAAAAAATGAAAAATCAAGGCACATAGTCTTCTTATGTCATATAGTAAGCATTCAATTAAGTTGATAAACAAGGTCTAGACATATTCAAACCAGAGAAATCATGTATCTACCCCTAACCCTAAACTCTATCTCATGAAGTCAAGCGCATGCATGAAGATATGTCGTTTTTGGTTTCAAACATTGAAATTTCAAAAACCCTCCCAAGAGCTTCATTTCGAAGTGATTAATTAAGAAGCATACATGCATGCTTACTTTTTCATATTCATGTTTTAAACATATTCAAATCTTGGTGAAACCTATGATTTGACCAAGATTCAAATGGGTATAAAAATTCAAAAAAATAAAATAAAAAAGGTCTTCTTATGTTATATAGTAGGCATTCAATTAAGTTGATAAACAAGGTCTAGACATATTCAAACAAGAAAAATCATGCATGTATCTACCCCTAACCCTAAACTCTGTTTCATGAAGTCAAGCATGAAGATATGTGGTTTTTGGTTTCGAACATGGAAATTCAAAAACCCTCCCAAGAGCTTCATTTTGAAGTGACTAAGAAGCATACATGCTTACTTTTTCATATTCATATTTTTAACTTATTCAAATCTTGGTGGAACCAAGGATTTGACCAAGATTCAAATGGGTATAAAAATTCAAAAAAAACATGGTATTCTTATGTTATATAGTAAGCATTCAATTAAGTTGATAAACAAGGTCTACACATATTCAAAACAGGAAAATCATGTATCTACCCCCTAACCCTAAACTATGTCTTATGAAGTCAAGCATGCATGAAGAGAAGTGGTTTTTGGTTTCAAGCATGGAAATTTCAAAAACCCTCCCAAGAGCTTCATTTTGGAGTGACTAAGAAGCATACTTACGTGCTTAACTTTTCATATTCATGTTTTAAACTTGTTCAAATCTTGGTTAAACCTATGATTTGACCAAGATTCAAATGGGTATAAAAAATGAAAACCAAGGTCTTCTTATGTCATATAGTAAGCATTCAATTAACTTGATAAACAAGGTCTAGACATATTCAAACCAGAAAAATCATGTATCAAGCTACCCCTAACCCCTAACTCTGTCTTATGAAGTCAAGCATGAAGATAAGTACGTGGTTTTTTGGTTTCAAACATGGAAATTTCAAAAACCCTCTCAAGATCGAGCTTCATTTTGGAGTGACTACGAAGGATACATGCTTACTTTTTCATATTCAGGTTTTAAACTTGTTTAAATCATGGTCAAACCTAGGATTTGACCAAGATTCAAATGGGCATAAAATAAAAAATATGTCTAGACCTTGTTTATGAACTTTTGGGAGGTTTTTGAAATTTCCATGTTTGAAACCCAAAACCACTTCTCTTCATGCTTAACTACACAAGACAGAGTTTAGGGGTAGGGGTAGATACATGATTTTTCTTGTTTGAATATGTCTAGGCCTTGTTTATCAACTTAAATGCTTACTATATGACATAAGAAAACTATGTGCTTTGGTTTTTCAATTTTCTGATTTTTTTGGAATTTTGATGCAAATTTGAATCTTGTAAAATCCTAGGTTTGACTAAGATTTAAACAAGTATAAACATGAAAATGAAAAGGGAAGAATGTATCCTTCTTAGTCACTCTAAAATGATGTTTTTGGGAGTTTTTTGAAATTTCCATGTTTGAAACCCAAAACCATGCACTTCTCTTCATGCTTGACTTCATAAGACAGAGTTTAGGGGTTAGGGGTAGATACATGATTTGTCTAGTTTGAATATGTCTAGACCTTGTTTATCAATGTTAATGTTTACTATATGACATAAGAAGACTATGTGCTTTGGTTTTTCATTTTTCTGTTTATTTTATTTTATGCCCATTTGAATCTTGGTCAAATCCTAGATTTGACCAGGATTTAAACAAGTTTAAAACATGAAAATGAAAACGTAAGCCTTGATCCTTCTTAGTCACTCTAAAATGAAGCTTTTGGGATGTTCTTGAAATTTCCATGTTTGAAACCCAAAACGACTTCTCTTCATGCTAGACTTCATAAGATCGATAGGGGTAGATACATGATTTGTCTGGTTTGGATATATCTAGACCTTGTTTATCAACTTGAATGCTTACGATATGACACAAGAAGACTATGTGCTTTTATTTTTCATTTTTCTGATTATTTTTAAATTTGTGCCCATTTGTATCTTGGACAAATCCTAGGTTTGACAATGATTTAAACAAGTTTAAAATATGAAAATGCAAAGGTAAGCATGGATCCTTCTTAGTCACTCTAAAATGAAGCTTTTTTTATATTTCCATGTTTGAAACCCAAAACCACTTCTCTTCATGCTTGACTTCATAAGACATAGTTTAGGGGTTAGGGGTATAGATACATGATTTGTCTAGTTTGAATATTTATAGACCTTGTTTATCAACTTGAATGCTTACTATATGACATAAGAAAATTATGTGCCCTGTTTTTTCATTTTTCTGATTTTTTTAAATTTTGATGCCCATTTGAATCTTGGTCAAATCCTAGGATTGACCAAGATTTAAACGTACAAGTTTAAAACATGAAAATGAAAAGGGGAGCATGTATCCTTCTTTGTCACTCTAAAATGAAGTTTTTGGGAGGTTTTTGAAATTTCCATGTTTGAAACCCAAAACCACTTCTCTTCATGCTTGACTTCATAAGACATAGTTTAGGGGTTAGAGGGTAGATACATTATTTGTATGGTTTGAATATGTCTAGACCTTGTTTATCAACTGTAATGCTTACTATATGACATAACAAGACTATGTGCTTTGGTTTTTCATTTTTTTTGAATTTTCTGCCCATTTGAATCTTGATCAAATCCTAGGTTTGACCAAGATTTAGACAAGTTTAACACGTGAAAATGAATAAGTAAGCTTGATAATCCCATTTGTTGACTCATTTAACTAGTTAATCCCATTTGTTGACTATCTGTTGACCATCCACTTGAGGTGAAACTGAGTACGGAGTATATTGCACTAGCCAGTATTAGTACTCAAGGGGAAAACTGAGCACACAAAAAATGCTAAATTTCCAGGGTTAGACTCGAGTACGCGTGTTGCGGTGCAGAAGTGGAAGACGTGCAATTGTTGACGCGTAGACGCGGGTCGCGGTGCAGAAGTCGAAGACGTGCAATCGTGGACTCGTGTCGCGTTGCAGAAGCCCAAGACGTGCAGACGATCAATGGTGGACGCGTAGGACGCGGGTTGCATTAACCACCCCTCGCCTTTATAGACGCCTCCTCGCACTCTCTCTGTCTCTCTCACTAGCTCATGCAACGCCTCCTCTCACGTCCCATCATCATCTTCTCCAAAGAGAAAAACCCTCTCCCTCTCTGCCGGCGAGATGATGTGCAAGGAGAATGCGAATCCCATCGTCCATGACGCCGTCGGCTCCAAGCGCGACGCCTCCCTCTTCGATGCCGTCCCCTCAACGGCCGTCGCCGCCGCCGGTGGCGGTCGGATCCCGCCGGGATGGGACCCCTATGAGGAGGTGCCGTACATCCCGCCTCCGAACCCCTACGACACCTGCATGGACGACCCATGGAACGAGGTAACTATGGTTTGCTCCCTTTTTTGTTCCCCATTCCTCTTTGAACCCTATTTTTGCTGGTTCCCTAGTAACTATTAGTGCCGATCTGTAGATGGATGAGTATTGGGTTAATATTTGCGCCGATTTTATTCCATTTTGCTTTGACCCCTTCTTGATTTCGTTGAAGATTTGGAGTTCGGCCGTTTGGTTAATTTATGCAAGTAATAATGAGATCTCAATCAGTTAATTTATCCAAGTAATCATGGGATCTCAATCAGTTATTTTATGCACGAATCAAAAGATATCAACCGTTTAATTTTGCAAATAATCTGGAATCTGTTCAAATTCAGATCTGGAATCTGTTTCTTTGCCTATGATGAATCGTTGGGCACAATTTTTACAGAGTGGGTTCAGCGAACCATTGATGTGTACAAATCTGTTGTGCATGAGCTTTGGTTCGCTAACACCATCCCTGTAGACATATAATCGTCTCCACTCTAACTGAGGCTGCCTCTGTTTTTGCTAACTTTGTTATCATGCACGTTAGTCATCGTTGCAACTCATTCACTAATAAATTCCAGTTTGATATGGATCAGGTGTCTGGCAGCGACGTCGGCAGCGACGACGAGGACCATCACACCAAGACTCGCCAGGTGCTGCGGAGGCTGCAGGTCGGCCAGTACGTCTCCTACCTCGACGTCGCCAAGGGTGTCTACAGGTGCCCCTTCTGCACTAGGAGACTCGGCGGCACTGACTTCAACTGCCTCCTCACGCATGCCGAGAACATCGGCAACATCTTCCCCAAGGTCGGCGCGTCGGTGAACCCCTACTCCTTCCGCGCCAAGCACAAGGCGCTCGGCATGCACCTCCACAGCATCCAGCGGGTGGAGATCTCCGTCGGGCGCATGCCTCCACTCAAGCCCAAGGCTCCCAAGGGGAGCAACAAGTGGAGGCAGAGGCAGATGGGGTAGGCGGAGTCCCGGACGTGTCTTGCTGCTGCAAAGCAGCTTCTATTTTGTTGTTAGCTAGGGATCCCTTGTTGTTATGTTGTTAGTATGATGGTGTTGTGAAGAACCTCGAACCTGTTACTATGTTGGCTGCTGTGTATGCGGCTTATTATCTAGGGAGGGATCCCTATTCTACTATATTTTGTTGGCCCTACTATGTTTTCTAGATTTACTATGACTGTGAATTTGGCGTACATTACCCTGGAGATTTGCTTCTAGATTTAACTACATACATATGGACCAGAGGGAGTACTAGATTTGCTGCCATATTGGGCAAACAACGAGGGCCAAAAGGCACAAATAATTGAAGAAAGACAGAAATGCAAGCTTCTCTAGATTTGATACTAATTTGGTTGAAAAAGACAAAGAGACATAGGGGGAAAAGGTGCTCTTTTTTTTGAGAGAGAGGGGAAAAGGTGCTCTTAAAAATGCCAATTCGCGCCGAGAGAGACAGAACCCAGCTCCTGCTCACGTACAACCAAACGCGGTCTCGTCCTGTCCCACGCGGTCCCTTTCTACTAGCCCCACACGTCAGCACGGAACGGTCAACTAAACGGGAATCCTCCCGTCTGAGCTCCTTCTGCGGGTTACAAATAAGGGCTTGCGATAACTGAGGAAAAACATAAGGCAATCTTATTGACTAATATAGCTGCTTAATTAATAAAAGGATTAGCTACAACGTGCTCAGTTTGCCCATTTATTAAGGTATAAGACTGGCAGGAGAGAAAGTAATCGCTAGTTTCCTCATTTTTCCCATGCATGCTCGCACGATTAAAGCACCTTCCGCACGCTGCTTGGACTCCTCGTTTCCTTAAACCTCCTCGTTTCTCGGGATAGACCAACAGTTTTTCAGGATCGTGGGTTAATGTGGCCCTCATGCTCCTGGTCCTGTTTAAAGTTCAGAGCGAGGGAGTAAATTAAACATGGCATCTCGTGCATGAAGCTTGACAGATCGATCAGGTTGGCTAGAATAGCAATACAATGCTGCTCATTAGGCTAGCCATAGTGGTAAGTATCATGCATATGATACTACTACATGATACTATCTCTATAGTGGGTACTATCATGGAGTAGTATCATAGTCATGTTATATTTATTGTTTTTTAGAATCTCAATGCAAATTTGTGTACAAGATTTGTTTAGCATTAACTTTTCTCGTTATTTGCGCTATGATATGGTATCTACCTATGTTACTCTAATCTTCTCTCTCCTCTTTAATTAGCTGCCACATCAGCATTTTTGTGGGACTAATCTGCATGATACTAGTTATGATACTAGCACTATGACTAGCCTTAGGCAAATGCATGCCATGTACGATAGTATACATCCAGACATGTTAAGGAAATCGGTAATCGTTAACTGCTCGGCCGGCTTGGGAGTGGCGATTAATCGGAATTCAGACGATTAACTGATTTAATCGGTCGGCTATTAACCGGTGCAACCTACACAAATTAGCACTTAAAACAATTTATATAAGAAAAATG